>NC_063063.1:32177055-32207055 GCF_018812025.1 Megalobrama amblycephala
ACACATCATCACATAACAACACAAACATTATAACCATCACATCATAACACACACATCACAACCATCACAACACAACCATCACAACACACACATCACAACACACATCACAGCCATCACATCACATCACACACATCACAACCATTATAACACACACATCACAATCATCACAACAACACATTACATCCATCACATCATAACCTTCACAACACAACCATCACGACACACACATCACAAGCATCATCACCTCAGAACTCAGTAATGATTCACTCATTATAAGAAATGACATCTGCTGCTAATATAATGACATTGTGACGCGAACAGTTAGTGTGCTCACTCCTGCTGGTCACTAGTGCTTGCATGGTGTGTTTTGAGTCCTGATAACTATGAACTATCAGACAACTGACTCACTCAGCCTAAATGAATCGATTCACATGAACGTGAATCCATCATGGTTCTTTACAGCTGAAGCTCTCAGGTTCTCATCATTCATCACATGACTGATGTGCACGTTACCTCTGACTCCGACTGTCTACCTGAACACACCTGTACAGTGAACACTCATCATACACGCATTACATTTTACATACCAGACGACGCTTCCAACCTCTCCAGACGACTGATCAGCCAATCCAGAGAGCTGGAGAACTGGGCACAATTCTTCCTGTTTCCTCTGATCAGAGCAGCTACAGACAGACAGACAAACGGATGATTGATCACATGATGAGAATGATAAAAACATTCAGCTGAGTTTCGGTTCTAAGACGCACTCCAGTTCACGTGCAAGTGATCGCGCCGGCGCCATGATGATATTTTCTGCTATATTTGCTTCTTATTTATTAAATTCAGGCAATTCGTTGATGAAACATTGATTAAAATTAAGATACAAGTTTTACAAAACGAAATTCACTTTAAAGAGAGGCTTTCTACAAAACAAAACTTAATGAAGTGGTCAAAATCATGTCTGACCCACTCCATGACTCCAGATATATTGCGCATCGTATGATGCATCCTATCTTACTCATGCTGTTCACTTTTCATAATCAAATAGATGAATTTAAAACATAACATTAAACAAATAATAATTTATTTTTAGACATATTTAATATTGGGGGCATCCAAGTTAATAATTGACATATTTGATTTTTTTTTTAAAGTAATAGTTACTTTCCTTGGTAATTAGTTACTTTTATAATGATGTAACTCAGTTAAGATTTGTGAGAAGTAACTAGTAACTATAACTAATTACTTTTTTTAAAGTAACATGCCCAACACTGACTGTCAGTAGTGCACTAGTACGTCATTGTGAATAAAGTCTGCCTCTCTTGTGCAGAAGAACACGGTTGAGACACATCTGAGCTCATGGGGTCACAGTCAGCAGGTTTACAACGAATATTGATGTATGCAGATGAAATATGGATCATACCGAGGAGCTCGTAGAGGGAGTTCAGGATGGACTTCCAGGATTGTCCAGCCTCTTTACCGGCCACGTCTGCAAAATGAGCCGCACTGCTGTAGACATGCAAACGATCGATACACTCCAGCACCAGGTTGATCATTCCCTAGAGACACACACACATGAACTCATGCATGAACTTCCTCCTTCACAGATCATGAGACTGTTGAGCTTGCAGTTGAAATATCAACATCGTCTTAAACCTTTCTCCTAAAATCCCTCAGGAGAAATAAAAATGAGCCAGAAATCAATCATCCATTAAAGGATTAGTTCACTTTCAAATTAAAATTTCCTGATAATTTACTCATTTACTCATCCAAGATGTTCATGTGTTTCTTTCTTCAGTCGAAAAGAAATGAAGGTTTTTGATGAAAACATTCCAGGATTTTTCTCCATATAGTGGACTTCACTGGGGTCTCCAAACAGATAAAGGTCCAAATGTCAGTTTCAGTGCAGCTTCAAAGAGCTCTACATGATCCCAGACGAGGAATAAGAGTCTTATCTAGAGAAACCATCACTCATTTTCTAAAAAAAAATACAAATTTTATACGTTTTAATCATAAATGCTCATCTTGAACTAGCTCTCTTCTTCTTGTATATTTGAATTCCAGGAGTGTAGACACTGCTAAGTGTATTACTGCCCTCCACAGGTCAAAGTTTGAACTAATAGTTATATACTTGCACTAGTATATTGTATATGACAATTTAGTTCAAACTTTGACCTGTGGAGGGCAGTAATACACTTAGCAGTGTCTACACTGCTGGAATTCTAAATAGAGAAGAAGAAGAGAGCTAGTTCAAGATGAGCATTTATGGTTAAAACGTATAAAAAAATTTTTTTTTTTTTTTAGAAAATGAGTGATGGTTTCTCTAGATAAGACTCTTATTCCTCGTCTGGTATCGTTTAAAGCTCTTTGAAGCTGCACTGAAACTGTAATTTTGACCTTTATCTGTTTGGAGACCACTGAAGTCCACTATATGGAGAAAAATCCTGGAATGTTTTCATCAAAAACCTTAATTTCTTTTCGACTTGAAGAAAGAAAGACATGAACATCTTGGATGACATAGGGGTGAGTAAATTATCAGGAAATTTTAATTTGAAAGTGAACTAATCCTTTAAGCGTCTCGAGCTATAAATTGATTTGATGAGAAACGTTTGAGCAGTTTGAAATCATATCCTATGATATTATTTTTAGCAGGATCCAAAATAATTCTGTATGTTGTAGTGTGAGCAGATTAGTGTTGGAGATCTGCTCTTGTGGTTTTATGGGTACAAGTGTCACAGATACTCAGCAGATAACAGAATTATCTCCAAGATTTCTGATCAAAACGGCTGTAAGTTGATGTTGTGTGTGTCGATGTGATCCGCACCTCCTCCTGGAACAGGATCTGTCTGCTCTTGAGCGCTCGGAGTCGGTTCTGTTTGTCCTCGTGCTCCAGGTGCTCATCGGGAGGCTGGAAGTATCCGATCAGATCCTGAAGGCTCAGACTGACCGATTCGATGGGCAGATCGAGGGTGGACGTCTTCCCCTTCTTACTCAGAGTGTCTAGACCCCTGAGCTCAGGGAGGAAGCAGAGGAGCGTTAACAGATAAGAATGATGTTTGGTTCATGATCGGCTGCATCACTGCCTTGATTCTGAAGATCAACAGTGTGTCACCTGATGAAGCGGTTGAACAGGAACACCGTGCTGCGGATGACTCTGGCGGTGCGCGACTCCTCGTTTTGCGATCGCGAGAGCGTCAATCCGTCATCCATGTGACCCTCATGATGCATGATGGCCTGAAACACACACATCAGTGCGTTACATTCATCATCCACACAGATGTGGTGGAGAGCGTCAGTCTGCAGTAATGATGAGGGTGTGCGAGTCTGACACGTCTGTAATGAATCTCACTCAAAGCAGCTCAAGGGCGTCACGCGTCACATATGAATGAATCCATCACAGCGAACTCACAGTGACACACACATTCATCCTCTCAAACGCTTTCATATAAATCCATTATTGTGTAGGGATGGATTGAAAATATTGATTTTAATTGATTCTCACTTACTGAAACTGATATATATCTCAAATCGAATCGATATTGGAACTGAATCACCAGCTTGTGAATCAAAATGGAATCGAATCGTGAGATTTGTGTCAACGCCCACTCCTACATGTTATGTTCGTCCTCACCTTCCTCTGGACGCCGCCCATGCCGAGCACACTTGGCGTCCACAGACTGGTATGTGAGCCAGAGTCCGGCGTCCACGTGCTGGATGTAGCAGACCGAGTCTCCGTATTTGATGTCCGGGGCGCCCATCCCATCCACCTCCTTCCTCAGGCCAAAGTCCAGCTTCTCCTGCAGGAGAGGGAGCAGAGGATCATGGGTAAACACTCAATCGAGCCTGAGCAGAGATCTTAATATCTTCATGCCTTATGGTTGCATTTATCAGATCAGAGCTGAACGATAGCTGAGATTTGAGATATTAGCTCAACAGTTGCGGTTCATCAAAAATGTAAATGTAAAATGTGTATTAATTTATAAACGTAATTATGAATAATAAAAATGATATTTTAATCCCTGATATGCAAAACACATTTCTGATCATATTTCTCTAAATTCGTTTCAATAGATCAATCATGGCAAAACAATGCAAAGGATTATTATACAGTCATATTTATGAGATGAAAAGTCAAAATTATGACATACTAAGCCTTTATTATGACATATAATGTTGAAATGGAATAACATACTAAATCATAATTATGATAATGAAGCCTAAATGATGATAAAAAGTCACAATTATGAGATAGTCGAAATTCTGACAAAAAGTTGAAGTTATGACATACTAAATCGACAGACCTTTTATGACATAATTATGACAAAATAGTTAAAGTAGATAAAGTAGAAATTCTGACATACTAAGCCATTATTATGACATACTATGTTGAAACGGACACAAGTCATAATTATAACATACTAAATCATAATTATGATAATAAAGCTTAAATTATGACAAAAAGTCAAAATTATGAGATAGTTGAAATTTTGACAAAAAGTTAAAATTTTGACATATTAACTCATAATTATGACATTAAATCAACGACCTTTTATGTCATAATTATGACAAAAAGGTCAAAATTGACATACTAAGCCATTATTATGACATAATTGATGATGTAATTAATTATACTACATCATAATTATGAGAATATAAAGTTAAATTTTGACAAAAAGTTGAAATGATGACATACTAAGTCATAATTATGACATACTAAATCAACGGACCTTTTATGTCATAATTGTGACAAAAAAGTCGAAATTATGAGATAGTCGAAATTATGACAAAAAGTTGAAATTATGACAAAACGTCGAAATTATGAGATAAAGTAGAAATTCTGACATACTAAGCCATTATTATGACATACTATGTTGAAACGGACACAAGTCATAATTATATCATACTAAATCATAATTATGATAATAAAGCTTAAATTATGACAAAAAGTCAAAATTATGAGATAGTCGAAAATTTGACAAAAAGTTAAAATTTTGACATATTAACTCACAATTATGACATTAAATCAACGGACCTTTTATGTCATAATTGTGACAAAAAAGTCGAAATTATGAGATAGTCGAAATTATGACAAAAAGTTGAAATTATGACAAAACGTCGAAATTATGAGATAAAGTAGAAATTCTGACATACTAAGCCATTATTATGACATACTATGTTGAAACGGACACAAGTCATAATTATATCATACTAAATCATAATTATGATAATAAAGCTTAAATTATGACAAAAAGTCAAAATTATGAGATAGTCGAAAATTTGACAAAAAGTTAAAATTTTGACATATTAACTCATAATTATGACATTAAATCAACGGACCTTTTATGTCATAATTATGACAAAAAGGTCAAAATTGACATACTAAGCCATTATTATGACATAATTGATGATGTAATTAATTATACTACATCATAATTATGAGAATATAAAGTTAAATTTTGACAAAAAGTTGAAATGATGACATACTAAGTCATAATTATGACATACTAAATCAACGGACCTTTTATGTCATAATTGTGACAAAAAAGTCGAAATTATGAGATAGTCGAAATTATGACAAAAAGTTGAAATTATGACAAAACGTCGAAATTATGAGATAAAGTAGAAATTCTGACATACTAAGCCATTATTATGACATACTATGTTGAAACGGACACAAGTCATAATTATATCATACTAAATCATAATTATGATAATAAAGCTTAAATTATGACAAAAAGTCAAAATTATGAGATAGTCGAAAATTTGACAAAAAGTTAAAATTTTGACATATTAACTCACAATTATGACATTAAATCAACGGACCTTTTATGTCATAATTGTGACAAAAAAGTCGAAATTATGAGATAGTCGAAATTATGACAAAAAGTTGAAATTATGACAAAACGTCGAAATTATGAGATAAAGTAGAAATTCTGACATACTAAGCCATTATTATGACATACTATGTTGAAACGGACACAAGTCATAATTATATCATACTAAATCATAATTATGATAATAAAGCTTAAATTATGACAAAAAGTCAAAATTATGAGATAGTCGAAAATTTGACAAAAAGTTAAAATTTTGACATATTAACTCATAATTATGACATTAAATCAACGGACCTTTTATGTCATAATTATGACAAAAAAGTCAAAATTGACATACTAAGCCATTATTATGACATAATTGATGATGTAATTATACTAAATCATATTTATGAGAATAAAGTTAAATTCTGACAAAAAGTTGAAATGATGACATACTAAGTCAATGGACCTTTTATGTCATAATTATGATAAAAAAGTCAAAATTATGACAAAGTCAAAATTATGACAAAACATTGAAATTATGACATACTAAATAAACTGACCTTTAATGTCATAATTGTGACAAAAAAGTTGAAATTATGAGATAGTCGAAATTATGACAAAAAGTTGAAATTATGAGATAGTCGAAATTATGAGATAGTCGAAATTATGACAAAACGTCAAAATTTTGACAAAAAGTTAAAATCATGACTAAATAAACTGACCTTTTATGCCATTATTATGACAAAAAAAGCAGAAATTATGACAAAAAGTCGAAATTTTGACAAAAATGTGAAATTATGACATACTAAATAAACTGACCTTTTATGCCATTATTATGACAAAAAAAAGCAAAAATTATGATAATTATGATAAAAAAGTCAAAATTATGAAATTATGACAAAATTTGAAATTATGACTAAGTCATAATTATGACATACTAAATAAACTGACCTTTAATGTCATAATTGTGACAAAAAAGTCGAAATTATGAGATAGTTGAAACTGACAAAACGTCGAAATTTTGACAAAAAGTTGAAATCATGACACTAAATAAACTGACCTTTTATGCCATTATTATGACAAAAAAGCCAAAAATTATGACAAAAAGTCGAAATTGACTTTCTGTGCCAATTATGACATTTTATATCATAATTTAGACTTTTTAACTAATAACAATGACTTAGCATGTCATAATTTTGACTTTTTTTTATTATTTATGATTTACTAAAGCATGATTTTTCTTATGTGGTCAATCCTGTTTGCTACAGTACCTCGACACAAATTCAAATCCAGGAACTTAATCTACATTGTCACTCATATGCAAATGAAGTGATCTGATAATGAGTCATCAGGAGTCTCACTTTTGAGGAACGGAAGCAGAAAGCCGTCGATTTGACGTCCGCTTTCTCCTTGTCCATTAGCAGGAGCCCTTGATCGTCCATCATGCTGAGATATTTCCCGGTGGTCACGTGACGCAAGCGAAACGGCTGACCCCAGCGGATGTGACTGCCGCTCCACCTGCACAGACACACGTGTCAGACAGACCCACAATGCACTGCAGTAGAGATGAGCAGTGGAAGCATCAGTGTTGGTTCAGTCACAAACAAAGCATCATTGGATTTCAGAAGACTTATATATAGAGCGCATGAGTCATGTGTTATGATGCTTTGATGGTGAATTGGAGCTGATCACTGTGTGCTTTCATGACAAACAGCGGCTCAAGAGATTCATACAGGTTTGGAACAGCATGAGAAAAAATACTTTGATGCTTATGATGAAAACCATTCGATTGAAAAATTAAAACTTTGCTGGGCTCCTGCTCCAGAATTTGGCCCCAACCCCAAAATGCCACTTTGATAAAACGCTTCCAACTTCAGCGTCCTCCGATTATTTTTAGTCAGGCGTCCTGCAGTGTGTAATTAAAGGCTTCGTGGGAACAAGCGCTGCTGCTGCCAGAAGGGTCAAACGTGACGGAACGCATCCGACCGACCCGAGACCTGATGACATCATCACTGCAGCATCATGGGATGGCCGTTCACAGGAAAGACCCATGAAATCAGAATGTGACTTTTGCGTTTTTTGTTTCAAGTCACGTGGTAAGTGAGAACCAACAGTTAAAAGTTTGGAGTTAGAATGACTTCTGAAGGATCATGTGACACTGAATCAGGACACGTTCACTCACGCGACTCGGAGCGTCTCCAGCCTCCACAGGGATCTGGCGTGGATGGACACGGCTCCACCCTCGTAATGCACCGTCCTGGAGGAGAGAAAACAACACGAGAGACTGAATAAAAGAGGTCATATCAGACTATATCTGTCCATTTCTGCTTTAAACAAATGAAGCAGAGCTCAGAGAAAAATACTTCAAAACTTCATTTCTGACTAGTCAAGTCAGCTTTACACAGTACAGATTGTTTCAAATAAACAGGAAAATAACAGAATTAATGATGCAAAACTAGTGTGTGTTAGTGGTGTGTGTCGTCCAACGCAGATGTCAGATATTAGAGATCAGCATCAGGACTTTAAAACAGTATTTACCTTTCTAGTCGGTGTTGATCGGATTTTATATTTAATAGTCATAATTGTTCTGATAGTCAAATTATACTTATTATACGTATATACAAAATTATAAATATAATAACTGTTAAATTATTCAACTGAAGTATTTTTATTTATTTATTTATTTATTTATTTATTAATTTTATTTTATTTTATTTTTTTTTTTTTTATTATTTTACAGTGTCCAGTCTTTGTTGTGCAATAATATCAGGTTTTCCCAAAAGGACCCACATTTTCACTTTTATTTTATTTTATTTTATTTTATTTTATTTTATTTTATTTTATTTTATTTTATTTTATTTTATTTTATTTTATTTTATTTTATTTTATTTTTTTATTTTTTATTTTAATGTCCAGTCTTTGCTGTGCAATAATATCAGGTTTTCCCAAAAGGACCCACATTTTCACTTTTATTTTATTTTATTTTATTTTATTTTATTTTATTTTTTATTTTTTTAATGTCCAGTCTTTGTTGTGCAATAGTATCAGGTTTTCCCAAAAGGACCCACATTTTCACTTTTATTTTATTTTATTTTATTTTATTATTTTTTATTTTAATGTCCAGTCTTTGTTGTGCAATAATATCAGGTTTTCCCAAAAGGACCCACATTTTCACCTTTTTTTATTTTATTTTATTTTATTTTATTTTATTTTATTTTTTTTATTTTATTTTATTTTATTTTATTTTATTTTATTTTATTTTTTTATTTTTTTATTTTATTTTATTTTATTTTATTTTATTTTATTTTATTTTATTTTATTTTATTTTATTTTATTTTATTTTATTTTATTTTATTTTATTTTATTTTATTTTATTTTATTTTATTTTATTTTATTTTATTTTATTATTTTATTTTATTTTATTTTATTTTATTTTATTTTATTTTATTTTATTATGGATTCACACAATTTTATATGGCTCTAAAAAAGCCCTCATGAAAGGTAAAAATACCCAGAAGGCATATATTATATATATTACTAATTATATATCCCTTAATTTACACATATAATGACATCACTTCCTGTGCAGTAAAACACAAAAAACCCACCACATTAAAACACTAATATTCTATGTGAGATTCTTGAAGGCAGCTGAAGGTTGAGAAGCAGAGCTGAGACTGCAGACGTGCAAAAAATGTGAAAACACACAATGATTATTAAGACAACATCATTCAGAGCGATGTGTCCATCTGACCTAAAACTGCAGTCTGAGGAATCACAATCAGTGTCTGGAACATGATGTGCACTGGGAGCGTTTCTGGTTCAACTACTGTGCTTTATACACCAATGAAAGAGAAACACACACACACAGACACACACCTACACACATCCCACAATGCAGCACTCCTCACAACACGCTTGCGTAACACTAATGCAACAACATCTCTTATCTGAGTTAAAAGAGATGGAAGGATGGATACAGAGAAACCTTCTTTGAATTCATGCAGTCAAAAGCAGACGTGACTTGCTCAAGGCCGCCGGTGACGAGAAACAAAGTTAAAGAGAAAATCAGCAGACTTCTTATATGTGAAGCTGAGGTGCTTAAACTCATACTAACTAGTGATTTAAACATTTAAAAGCTCAAAGAGTAGAGCATGACGCTTGCAACGCCAAGGTCATGGGTTCGATTCCTAGGGAATGCATGAACTGATCCATTGTAATGCAAGTCACTTTGGATAAAAGCATCTTCCAAATGCAAAAACAATTCTGATATTCATGATGTTGCTTCATTTGTTTTAACTAAAACCCTGTCATAAACATCAATATATCGCCCCTAACTGTAGATTTTATATATATAATCACATTATACACTCACATGCTAAACTAACCACTGCAGACTCCAGATTATATTATACAGTTTTAATTTTATTTGTAATGATTAAGTGTCTGTTGAATGAATTTTAGGAGGAATCTGTATCTCTCAATGAACTGAAACAGTTCTTTCTGGGTTGAATATTTTGCTGTAGAGATAAGAACATGATAACACATTTATATCCACTGATGTCCCAGAGAGGACAGGTGTTTCTGTAATTACAGCAGCACACATACAGTCACACGAGATCTCATTCTGTCTCATATAACTTCACCAAGAGACCCGAGAGACTCTCATCTGAGCCTCTGTTTCTACTGAAGAACGAGTGAACGTCCTACTTCAGCATCTGCAGAACCAGCACTGAGACAGAAACTAGAGGAAGATGTTAAAGGCTTCATATTCTGCATTTCAAGCCCCCTCTTATAATGATAGTCAAGATCTTATTTCTGCTCTACTATAACAAACTTCTCATCCAGGATCTTTTCATTCTGTTCCGCACATTAGACACTTTTGATCCTGACACAGTTTTGATCCTGTTTTGATTTGTTCTCTTCAGATACGAGGACAAATATATATCCAGATCCAGTGTTGGGGTAACGCATTACAAGTAACGTACATTACGTAATCAGATTACTTTTTTGACGTAACAAGTAAAGTAACACAAAAAGCATTACAAGTAATGTCCCCCACCTACATTTCCTGCTGGTACTGAGACTCGAACCCGCGACATTCGGGTTACAAGTCCGCCTGACCATTAGACCTCAACTACAAAATGAGTAAAGTAGCATAACATATTGCCAGTAACATGCATTACATAATCAGATTACTTTTGTGATGTAACGAGTAAAGAAACACTTTAAAAGTAATGTGCATTACTTAATCAGATTACTTTGATAAAACTGAGTATAGTAACGCAGTACAAGTAAGATGCATGATGTAATCAGATTACTTTTTTTGATATAACGAGTAAAGTAACATTACAAGTAACATGCATTACTTAATCGATTACTTTTTTGTAACGAGTAAACGCATTACAAGTAACATGCATTACTTAATCAATTGCTTTTTTGATATAAAGAGTAAAGTAACATTACTAGTAACATGCATTACTTAATTGATTACTTTTTTGTATTGAGTAAACGCATTACAAGTAACATGCATTACGTAATCAGATTACTTTTGTGATGTAACGAGTAAAGAAACACTTTAAAAGTAATGTGCATTGCTTAATCGGATTACTTTGATAAAACTGAGTATAGTAACGCATTACAAGTAACATGCATTACTTAATCGATTACTTTTTTGATATAACGAGTAAAGTAACATTACAAGTAACATGCATTACTCAATCAATTACTTTTTTGTAATGAGTAAACGCATTACAAGTAACATGCATTACTTCATCAATTACTTTTTTGATTTAAAGAGTATAGTAACATTACTAGTAACATGCATTACTTAATTGATTACTTTTTTGTAATGAGTAAACGCATTACAAGTAACATGCATTACGTAATCAGAGTACTTTTTTGATGTAACGAGTAAAGAAACATTTTAAAAGTAATGTGCATTACTTAATCAGATTACTTTGATAAAAATGAGTATAGTAACGCATTACAAGTAACATGCATTACTTAATCGATTACTTTTTTGATATAACGAGTAAAGTAACATTACAAGTAACATGCATTACTAAATCAATTACTTTTTTGTAATGAGTAAACGCATTACAAGTAACATGCATTTCGTAATCAGATTACTTTTGTGATGTAACGAGTAAAGTAACATTATAAGTAACATGCATTACTCAATCGATTACTTTTTTGATGTAACAAGTAAAGTAACACTTTAAAAGTAATGTGCATTACTTAATCAGATTACTTTTTTGATATAAAGAGTATAGTAACATTACTAGTAACATGCATTACTTAATTGATTACCTTTTTGATATAAAGAGTATAGTAACATTACTAGTAACATGCATTACTTAATTGATTACTTTTTTGTAATGAGTAAACACATTACAAGTAACATGCATTACTTAATCAATTACTTTTTTGATATAAAGAGTATAGTAACATTACTAGTAACATGCATTACTTAATAGATTACTTTTTTGTAATGAGTAAACGCATTACAAGTAACATGCATTACGTAATCAGAGTACTTTTTTGATGTAACGAGTAAAGAAACACTTTAAAAGTAATGTGCATTACTTAATCAGATTACTTTGATAAAACTGAGTATAGTAACGCATTACAAGTAACATGCATTACTTAATCGATTACTTTTTTGATATAACGAGTAAAGTAACATTACAAGTAACATGCATTACTAAATCAATTACTTTTTTGTAATGAGTAAACGCATTACAAGTAACATGCATTTCGTAATCAGATTACTTTTGTGATGTAACGAGTAAAGTAAAAGTAATGTGCATTATAATCAGTACTTTGATAAAACATATAGTAACATTACTCAATCGATTACTTTTTTGATGTAAATGAGTAAATGCATTACAGTAAAGCATACTTAATCAATTACTTTTTTGATGTAAAGTAAAGTAACACTTTAAAAGTGCATTACTTAATCAGATTACTTTTTTGATATAAAGAGTATAGTAACATTACTAGTAACATGCATTACTTAATTGATTACCTTTTTGATATAAAGAGTATAGTAACATTACTAGTAACATGCATTACTTAATTGATTACTTTTTTGTAATGAGTAAATGCATTACAAGTAACATGCATTACTTAATCAATTACTTTTTTGATATAAAGAGTATAGTAACATTACTAGTAACATGCATTACTTAATTGATTACTTTTTTGTAATGAGTAAACACATTACAAGTAACATGCATTACTTAATCAGATTACTTTTTTGATGTAACGAGTAAAGAAACACTTTAAAAGTAACATGCATTACTTAATCAGATTACTTTGATAAAACTGAGTATAGTAACGCATTACAAGTAACATGCATTACTTAATCGATTACTTTTTTGATATAACGAGTAAAGTAACATTACAAGTAACATGCATTACTAAATCAATTACTTTTTTGTAATGAGTAAACGCATTACAAGTAACATGCATTACTTAATCAATTACTTTTTTGATATAAAGAGTATAGTAACATTACTAGTAACATTCATTACTTAATTGATTACTTTTTTGTAATGAGTAAACTCATTACAAGTAACATGCATTACGTAATCAGATTACTTTTGTGATGTAACGAGTAAAGAAACACTTTAAAAGTAATGTGCATTACTTAATCAGATTACTTTGATAAAACTGAGTATAGTAACGCATTACAAGTAACATGCATTACTCAATCGATTACTTTTTTGTAATGAGTAAATGCATTACAAGTAACATGCATTACTTAATCAATTACTTTTTTGATATAGAGTATAGTAACATGCATTACTTAAGTGATTACTTTTTTGTAATGAGTAAACGCATTACAAGTAACATGCATTACGTAATCAGAGTACTTTTTTGATGTAACGAGTAAAGTAACATTAAAAGTAACGTGCATTACGTAATCAGATTACTTTTTTGATGTAACAAGTAAAGTAACGCATTACAAGTAAGATGCATTATGTAATCAGATTACTTTTTTGATATAAGGAGTAAAGTAACATTACTAGTAACATGCATTACTTAATCGATTACTTTTACTGTATGTAACAAGTAAATGCATTACAAGTAATATGCATTACGTAATCAGAGTACTTTTTGATGTAACGAGTAAAGTAACATTAAAAGTAACGTGCATTGCGTAATCAGATTACTTTTGCGATGTAATGAGTATAAAAACGCATTAAAAGTAACATGTATTACTTAATCAGAATACTTTGATGAAACGAGTAAAGTAACGCATTACAAGTAAAAGCATTACGTAATCAGATTACTTTTTTGACATGACTAGTAATGCATTACACATTAATATTCCAGTTACTGTTTAAAAAAACTTTTCTGATTAATTTATTGCTTAAACATTTTTTAAACTCTGAATTAAAATTCTCTTGCTTCTCCATAACACAGTCACTTAGACATGAATGCTTCATGAACTTAACATTAATTATGTATCGGAAGAGAAGAGCTATTGGGCAATGATGCTGGATGACAAAATATGAGAACAGAGGAAGGAGTCAGGAAATATAAAGTGGTCAGAATATAACAATATTCTAAATGTGTTTTTAAAAGAAAATGAAGGTGTGTGTTATAAAGGCTATGTTGCTGAATGCATTATAGCGTTAAACAGAGATCGAGCCTCAGCCGGGTGAGAAAAAGTAACGCAAAAGTAATGTAACACATTACTTTCCATAAAATAATAACTAAGTAACATAAGTTACTTTTTAGAGAGTAAAGCAATATTGTAATGCATTACTTTTAAAAGTAATTTTCCCCAACACTGTCCAGATCTCTGAGCTCTTCACAGGAATGCCAACATCAGACCACAGCTGTCAACCTCAGAAGATGACTGAAACCCTCAGAGCGCTGAAACCAAAACCATCAAGAGTGTTTAATCAACCTCAACTCACAGCGCTGACCATCAGTGGACCAGATGCCAGATACACACGACACAAACAGATCACCCACACCAGTGCTTCTCAACAAACTATTTTTCATCCAACAAGAAAAAGCACACTTCAAAAACCCATATGCACTTCATGAACTTCATTCAAAGATATTTAGTCTTTAAAATGTGCTCAAAACATTAGAACAAATATATTATTTATATATCAATCATGGAACATTTTGGTCCTAAAAAAAAACGTTACTACTTGTTTCAGAACGTTCAAAGAACATTCAAAAATGTTCCCTTAACGCTCAACATAACCAAGAAAAAGTTTCTAAACATTTAAAAAAACATTAAAAAAAACAGTCCTGTATATCAGTGAACGGTAATCCTGACCTGCGTTGTTCCTCTCCATGTTCTCCTGACGGGACGGTCAAACACTCGTCCATGTGACCGTGCAGCAGCCGCAGAACATCTCCACCAATTAGGAAGCCTGAAACACACGTTGCTGAGTAAATGAACAGGAAGTGGAAAGCAGTGAGACGTTTCAGTCGAGTTCTCACTCACCCTGAGCCACTTCACTGCCGGAGCAGATCGGCGCGACGCTCCAGAGCGTTTGCTGGAAAGCCGCGTCCACGTGCAAACTGCCGTTACCATACGACAAGTGCTGGAACAAAGACACGCGACCAGAGTCACTCAAACACTGAAGTGATTTAATACGACAGAAGATCCAGTGAACTGGAGCAGCAGCCACTACACAATCTCACGTCTAGCTTTTACTATTCTGAACGATATCTGAAACTATTACTAGCATTTCTCACATTTATTCCTCTTTTTAATGAGATCCTGGAATAACATCAGAAGCCGTGAGGGTTTGATTGTGTTCAAACTCACCAGGTAACGTTCAGACGACACGCTGACCAGGATGAGATCGTCACCCACCCGCACCTTCTCGCCCTCTGACCTCTGTTTGGACGCCGGGTGGATGGTCCACCAACATGCCTCACCTGCACACGCAACACACGTGTCGTTATAAATCTATAAACATCATTTACAGGCATTACATCATGAGTCAGAGAACATGAGGAGCCACACACTGCAAAAAAAAGATTTTTTGGAGATTACTGGAGCACGTTTTATAAGAAAAAACTAACAGGGAATGTTATTAACAAATGTACTTCCAGTAACGTTAATAAAACAATTGTTCAAAGTTATCTGGTTTTTACTAATGTTCTCAAAACATAAGAACAAAAACATTATTTATATATTGTTCATGGAATGTTTTTTTAAATGTTTTAGTTGGACTTTTGTCTAACGTTTTTTATATGTTACTACTTGTCTCAGAACATTCAAAACATTATGTAAACAAAGCATTATGTAAACAGATTACTTTTTTGATATAACGAGTAAAGTAACACTACAAGTAACATGCATTACTTAATCAGATTACTTTGATGAAACAGGTAGAGTAACACATTACAAGTAACATGCATTACATAATACAGAATCTTTTTTGATGTAACAAGTAACACATTAAAAGTAGCGCACATTAAATTTTTTAAAAGTTACTACTTGTTTCAGAACATTCAGAGAACATTCAAAAGTAACGTTCACATAATGTTTGGAGTACATTTCACAAGAAAATACTATTTTAGCCTTTCTAGTTCAAAATTTCACGTTTAATTCAATATTGAAAACAGTTTTAAAGCCATTTTCTTCCAGTGTTTTTCACCCTCATAATCTCTCAGTGTTGTGTTTCACTCTCAGGTCTGTTTGTCATTCCCATGAATCATTAAAGGGATAGTTCACCCAAAAATGAAAATTTGATGTTTATCTGCTTACCCCCAGGGCATCCAAGATGTAGGTGACTTTGTTTCTTCAGTAGAACACAAATGATGATTTTTAACTCCAACCGTTGCCGTCTGTCAGTCTTATAATGCGAGTGAATGGGAACACAATTTATAAGAGTCAAAAAATATGCATAGACAAATCCAAATTAAACCCTGTGGCTCGTGACGACACATTGATGTCCTAAGACACGAAACGATCTGTTTGTGCGAGAAACCCAACAGTATTTATATCATTTTTTACTTCTAAAACACCACTATGTCCAACTGCGTTCAGCACTCGATTAGTGAGGTCTGATCGCGCTCTGACAGCGGCAGTGATGTCTCGCGCATATACTTCAATGAGTGCTAGACATCATTGCCATTGTCAGAGCGCAATGATACAAATACTGTTCAATTTCTTGCACAAACAGATCGTTTCGTGTCTTAGGACATCAATGTGTCGTCACGAGCCGCAGGGTTTAATTTGGATTTGTCTATGCATATTTTTTGACTCTTATAAATTGTGTTCCCATTCACTCGCATTATACGACTGACAGACGGCAACGGTTGGAGTTAAAAATCATCATTTGTGTTCTACTGAAGAAACAAAGTCACCTACATCTTGGATGCGCTGGGGGTAAGCAGATAAACATCACATTTTCACTTTTGGGTGAACTATCCCTTTAATGATAATAAAAAATAATGTAACAAACGGTCCTGAGAACAGCTTCATCCACATAGTTTTTATTTCTTTCTCCTGATTTTGTGATGAAATATGACCAGCGCATGTTCCTGAGAAACATTCACTTTAAACTGGCAATGTAAACAGGAAGTGACATCACCTGTTGTGTCTTCCTGAAGCCCCACATCAAAAGCCAGTTTGTCGGTGGACGAGCGAGCCGTAGACAGACAGCACAGATACTGGAGAGAGAAACACATCAACACATGAACCTCACACACACACACACAAATGTGTGACGTGTGATCAGAGTAACACACACCATCCCGCTGTAGGAGTGTCTCAGTAAGACCGCGTGACCGTAGAGCAGCGTCCGGTGACCTCCGCCCTGCGCCGTCTGAAACACACACACACACAGCACTGATCACTGATACACACTCATGACTGTTCAGTAAATGTGATGCATAATCAATATGACACATTCACAGCAGAATCACACAACAGTTGAAAGCTATCATTTTTTAATTTAACATTTAATTTAGGTGAACTTAAAACAATCTTCACATAAACCCATTATAATAAATGTCACATTTAGCTGTGCCTTTAAAGGGGTCCTTGATTCTGATCTGACTTTTTTTAACTTTAGTTAGTGTGTAATGTTGCTGTTTGATCATAAACAACATCTGCAAAGTTATGACGCTCAAAGTTCAATGCAAAGAGAGATATTTACTTTTACAGAAATCACTTTTTAAGGACTACAACAAATGGCTGGTAGGGACTACAACGAGCTTCTTCCCGGGTTAGTGACATCACAAACCCCAAAATTTACATAAACACACAACAAAGAGGACTCCGGTTTGAACAATGTAAGGCTGAACACTTTCGTCATTTTGGCTGCGTGAGATTCTCCAGTTTTGTTGTTGTTGAGCTGTTAAAGCTCCGCCCTCTTCTGGAAAGGGGGGCGGGAGCAGCAGCTCATTTGCATTTAAAGGGACACACACAAAAACGGCGTGTTTTTGCTCACACCCAAATAGGGGCAAATTTGACAAGCTATAATAAATGATCTGTGGGGTATTTTGAGCTGAATGCGAATTTTACCAGGGGAACCCCATGAAAAAGCTGATTTTAACCCCCGGAATGTGATCTAGTTGGTCTAGTTTTTGAGTAGCAATTGGGTGGATTTTGTTGTGAAAACCTGGCAACCCTGCACAGATCTGACACACCCTATTTTCTCACAACTGTTTACATTCATTTAAGACTTTATTTAACTGATTTACGACTGTGCTTACAAGGATACTCAACAAAACAGGATTTTTTTTATATAATTTTGTGTTTTTGTCCATTCAAGTGCTAAAGAGAACTCAATGTGGTGCTGCGCGCTGTTTAGCGGCTTTCTGTGCACAGATGCACACCAGTACAGATCACGCTTGAATGGTTTAGCAGCACTTGAATAAATGATAGCGTGATCATTTACTGAAGGATGACAGTAAAAAAAAAAAAAAAAAAAAGAATGCTGCATTAATTGCGTTAAATATTTTTAATGCATTAAATTGGGGAAAAAATTATGTTTTTTCATTTTAAAACCAATTTAATTTAAACATATAAATTTACACACTACATTTAGTAAGGCAGCACACTAAAGCTCTGGTTTCAAACAAACCATTTGCATATACAGTAAATGGACACTAATTGCAATTTACAAGCCACAAATGAACATGAAGAATCCCGACACGTCAGTGTTTTTCCACGGTCAGGGCTGATGTTCCTGGGAATCAGCACTTCCTGTGTGTGTGTGTGTTAATGGCTCTCTTAAGGCCGAGAGTGTGTGTGTGTCAGGTAATGGCTGCAGTAATGCTTCAGGACGGGAAGAACAGGACCTTTATTTTCTCATTAGACTCACTCCAGCGTTCGCTCTCGTCTCACTGGAATTAGCTCACTGTACAGCTACATTACGCTACAGGACGCACAACAACGAGACGGACACACACACACACAAACACACATGGACTCCTACCTTCATCATGAATTTCTGTGGCCCATAAGAAGAAAAAAAGACATAGTTAATGACACACGAAAGCCAGATGTTGTCAGGAATCTACAGCTGCACGATGCTCAGATCGATAACCACACTAACATACAGCACGACTCATACTATGTTCTGCAGTATGCAGTATGTACACTGATCTACAACATCAGATACTATATCCCACAATGCAATGTGCTCGACTAGACCTTCAATTCCAGATATCAGTCTGATTTGATTTAAATATACTTTTTGATGTCACTCATTGACAAGATCATGTGACACTATTGTTTGAAATGTTACATACCGCATACTGTCTCACTCACTATTGAAAACGGCAGTCGGTGTTCAGTGTATACGGTGCAGTGCTTCACGATGTCAGTCACATGATCTAATACTTGAAGCTCTCAAACACAAATATAAATGAGCTCTATAATTACTAAAATAAACATTCATCATGACATTTACTGGAGATGTAAATGCATCTTGATTGAAGAATATTTTAGATATTTGTACTGGAAAACAAGACAAAGAACATCATTGTCTGCAGTGTTAAAGGACGGTTCATGTGAACATGAGAAACACCTTCAAACACGCGTGACTGACGTTCTTCAGCTGAGCAGCGTGAACATTCTGATAAACTTCTGCTTTAGTTTTTCACAGCAGAACGAATGTCGTACGGGTTTGAATCGGGCGAGTAAATGATTCTCACTTCAGTCTGATCCGTTCCTTTCATGAAGGCAGAACTCAAGAGAAATGATTGTGGTGAAATTATGACAAGAAGAGTCATAATAGATGCTGAATGTTTGGATATGAGGAACATGCTGATCTCAGATCAGATGCAGGACACGCATGCAGTAACGTATGTACATGTGTGTGTGTGTGTGTGTGTGTGTGTGTGTGTGTGCTTATTTTCATGTTTTATGAGGACATTTCATGAGTCCTCATATTTAAAAAAGCTTTAAAAACACACTAAACAATGTTTTATTAAAAATGTAAAAATGCAGAATGTTTTCTGTGATGGTTTAGGAGTAGAGGTGGTGTAGAGGGAGAGAATGTACAGTTTGTACAGTATAAAAACCATTACGCCTATGGAGAGTCCTCACTAAGATAGCAAAACAAACCTGTGTGTGTGTGTGTGTGTGTGTGTGTGTGTGTGTGTATCCACGTACCCATTTCTCCATGTCTATGAGCTGTGGAGTGATGGAGACACAACAGGAAGAAAAGAAAGGAAATATCATGCTTCCATCATCACAAAGAAACACATCAGGCTCCTTCATTTCAGCAGAGGATGATGGGAACGCTCCGGTTCATCCATCTTTTATTTGTATCTATTTATTATTAATTCTCTGTGGGTGAATCTCATATCTGTTGCACATTCAACCCAAAACCACCACAATTCTGCATAAAGAAAACATATTAAAATAATCCACCCATGGGGTCATCAGAGGTCAAAGGTCATCGTGAGGTCAAAGGTCGCCTCTGCTTGTCAATGAACGGAACCCTGATGTGGATGTTTTATTCAGCGTTGAAAGGCTTTTTTGTTTTTAGTCACAAAAACAAAAGATAAAACATCATTTCCTGCATCATGATCACACGGTTAGAGAGTCAAATCAATTATTAGATCATTAATAAATGAGCCACAGCTGGAATGAGAAGGAAAAAGAAGAGCAGATAGAAGATGAGCCTCAGATCACATGATCCGAACACGTCTGAAGGAATAATTTGTGCATGACAGAACGTTACATTTGTATATATATATATATATATATATATCTACATATAATGTTCATGCTACTCTTTTGCATTTAATGAAAGTGTCTGACCTTTAAGGTCAAGCTCCAGAACAGATGTAAAACACCAAAGTATGAAAACCTGATGTCATTTACATCATTTTACTTTTTGATGCCAACATTCACAAATATGATGATTACCGATTGCTAGAGTCACCCAATCTAAAATATCAAGGCATCTAAAAAAATATATGCTTATATTAAATATTATGTGATACTGTAATAATGAAAAAATTAAGTAAATAAAATTACATTGTTTTCCAAATCAAGTCATTTAGATTTTTGACTTTTATGCTGTCACAGTACTAAAGCAAATTTCTAAAAAAATATTTGCATATGTGAGATTAATAATTAGATTTTTTTCCCACAAAAATATGTAAAAAAAATTTCTTATTAAAAAATAGCGCTAGCAATAATATTAAACAATCATGATTAATATAAAGATTTCTGACTATACTTTAGAAAGTAGAATAAAATACAATCAAATTTGCTGAATGTTATGTTGCTTTTATTGTTATTTTTATTTCTTATGCATCTGTTGGATAATTTTATATGCATATATATATATATATATATATATATATATATATATATATATATATATATATATATATATATATATATATAATATACATAAGAAATAATAACAATAAAAGCAAAAAATATAAATGTATTACATATATATATATATATATGTGTATTAATATATATTCAAAGGGATTTTTTGGCCCCTGGATCCCAGTTTAGTCAAAGTGAGTCTAAATGTTTTTTAATACAACTCTTCTGAAGTCACATGATGCTTTAAAGCTAAAACTTTATAGGCTCTCGTGTGTGCCGTAACCGAATACATCAACATATCAATCCAGAAGGACATTTGACAGCTTTAGTCAATAATGATTTACACTTCAATTTGTTTCTCATAAAAACATCACATGACTTCAGAAGATCTGGATATAGTGCACAGACTATCTTTATGATACTTGATGTTGTTTTTGTCCCTTCTGCTGTTGAAAAGAGCAGCGTGAATGAATCATGACAGTTTTAGTGTTTTTGGTTAAGATATGTCACTGTTGCTGTGATTGTGAATTAGTCAGAAGGCTCTAAACACAAATATAAATGTTAACGGTGTTCAGATATCATATCTCTCTGTAAATAATCTGATGGAGCTGATCAGTCTCGTCTCAGATGTTGATGTGAATGTTAGTTTGATGTGTGTGTGTTTTGGTGCAGTCTGCCCAGCCCTGCTAAACAGAGAGGAATCTCTCTCTCACACACACACACACACTCCACCTATCAGCCTCACCGCAGTGTGTAGGACTAAACTCATCCACGCATCAGACTTCTATAAATGCATTTGATATCACATCCTCCGCGCCTGCAAATGTGATCGTGCCAACTTGATCTGAAAGAAAACCGTCACCATTAAAGAGTGATTCAGAGAGAGCAGCAAGCAGCGATTGGTTTTGATCTTCCTTTTCCTCCTCCACATGTGACGCTTCTTCGCACTCAGTGAGACACTTCTGCATAGGCAGGATCCGTCTGTCTCTCTCTCTCTCTCTCTCTCTCACTGCAATTCACTGCATCTCTCTGCGTTCCTGCTACACTCAGCATTACTCCTCCAGATCTCTGCTTTAATCCTGCACTGCTCTACACACACACACTCTCACACTCACCACAGACACACACACGCTCACAAACACACACAACATACATGCGCACATTCACCACACACCGCACTCAGTGCAAAAATGAACATCCCAAGTTCATATATTTCAATTGAGTCAACATAAAATTTTGAGATTTGACTTCTAAAATCTTTACAGTGTGTTTTGTGATGGTAAGAAATGGCAAAACAACCAAATAGGTGTCACACTTTACCATCTAACAGGGGACCAAAGGCATTTTGTTTAACAAATTCACTTTTTACTCTAAAAAAATACCTGCAATTGTTATCTTAAAGAATTATTTTTACTTTATTTAAAACATAAAATTTAGTTTTGTTGGTATAAATTGATGTATGTGGTTTGGTTCAGTGATATCAAATAATATTTTAAACTTGAACAAAATCAGTCAATTTAGATGTTACCATTTTTAAGTGACCTTTTTTTCACCATTCCATGGCCAAATATTACATTTAAGCAGCTGCTGGCATGTGCATTTTATAGTGATTTCACTTCACAAAAGGACACTGGTCCCCTGTAAGATGGTAAAGTGTGACACCTTGTTTGTCTATACATTAAGCAATATTTCACATTCAAGTACACACAAGTACTTGCTAAATCAGCAGTTTACGCAGCAACACATTTAATTTGTCAAACACACACTCTCTCACACACACATGCACACACATGCACACACTCACACACTCTCACACACATGCACACTCACACTCTCACACACACACACACAGCATTTCTCATTATTTGTGTATCAATCACCAGGCAGTTTTTGGGGATGAGCAGTTCATCTAGAGACGTTTCTTTAACTCAGATCAGATGTTTCTGGGTTTGATTCATGTCTCAGATCTCTAAGCAGACGATGAGCTCTAGTGGTGTCAGCAGCAGCACTCACCCCTTCCGCTCGCTCCTCAGTGTTGGCCAGCATCTCCTGCAGCGCTCGCACTGACAGCGACTGCTCCAGCACAAACGTACATATGGACAGATCCGGCGGAACATTCTGGAAAGAAGACACGTCATTCAGGTCAGGCCACATTTACAGAAATTCACAGGACTTCCGGCTGGTCTAAAAAAGGTTGCTGGTTCAAAACTGTTTGTGTTTCCCTGCAGTTTCATTGAAACTTAAAAACATGCCAGCTTCATGAGCATCTTGTGTCTTCATGTTATGATCAGTATTAAAAATATCAATAATCAATCAATCTGAGTAAAGGACCAGTCAAATCAGTGCCACTAGAAACGTCATGATTTGAGCTGGTGAGATGATGAGAGAGAGCAGACGCACCATCAAACAGAATTACAATGATCTCCTGAGGAGTCTTTATGAGGAAGATGATTAAATGATTCACAGCCTCAGCAGACTCATTCAGCTTCATCATACTGCATCAGTGCAATACAATCAAAACACCTGATAACTGGTAACTGTACACTGTTTCAATCATTTTCAACTACTAAAAACATTGTTTTAATGATTTTCATAAACATTCAAAACTTTTTACAATATTTTAGTCATCACATGTATTTTTATTATAATATAATTTTCACTTACTATCAAACTTGTCAAACTGTCTTATGGAAGCTTATTTCTGCCACGGAATAAAAAATAATAAATGTAATTGTGGCTTTTTCTCACAATTCTGACTTTGTTTTTCTCGCAATTTGGGCTTTTTTCAAGAAAAAAGTCAGAATTGAAAGAAAAAAATACAAATTGCGAGGAAAAAGTCTGAATTGAAAGAAAAAAATACAAATTGCGAGGAAAAAGTCTGAATTGCGAGAAAAGTCTGAATTGCAAAAAAAGTCTAAATTGCAAGAAAGTCTAAACTGCAAGAAAAAGTCTGAATTACGCGAAAGAAGTCTTAATTGCAGAAAAATGGGGGAAAAAAAGCCTGAATTGTAAGAAAAAAAAGCTTGAATTGTGAGAAAGTCTGATTTGCAAGAAAAAAGTTTGAATTGCGAGAAAAAAAGCATGAATTGCGAAAACCTGAATTGTGAGAAAAAAAAACCTGAATTGCGAGGAAAAAGTCTGAATTGCGAGAAAAAAAGCCTGAATTATGAGAAAAAAGTCAGAATTGCACAAAAAAAGTTTATGACACTTGCATCTCTGGAATTTCAAAGTTATTGTAATAATCTTCGTTTGTCATTGTCGGTTGTGTTGATGCAGTGGAATAATGATCTGCCTGAATCAAACTCCATGCTGTAGAAATACTTTGTTCTCAGTTGGAGTGTTGCTGGGATATAAGATGCATTGATTAGTGAAGAGCGACTGTGAGAGTTGTACCTTTGAGTTGGATGTGGACTCAAGGAAACACAGTCTGTTCCCGAAGCCCTCGGCGGCCAGACAGAGTTTCTGCTGCTCCTTCTGGACGGTGGCGGAGCACTGGAGGACCACCTCATCATCCTGAACACAACACAACACAACACAACATCCGTCAGCTGAGGCTCCCAGACTCAGAGCGCATGACAAGCTCATCATTAATTCAATCATAATGGAAAATTAAAAAAAAATATATAATAAAAAAACAAATTAAAACAAACTAAAGACAAAATATTTTATTTTAAACAAATTATAACAAAAAAACACATATATTATTTTAAATACATTAAAACAATTTTAAAAACAAAAGAAATCTAAATAAAATGCTTACTAAAAAAATTAAATATTATATTTGAAATAAATAAAATTTCATTTAAAATAAAAACAATCAAAATAAAACACTAAAAAGGTGAAATATTTTATTTTAAATAAATTAAGACAATTTAAAATAAAAAATAAACATAAAATGCTCAAAAAAGATTAAGTATTATATCTGAAATAAATAAAAATAAATAATTTACAAATAAAAAACAATGCAAACAATAAAATATTTTTTAAAAAATAAAATGAAAATAAAGACAAAGTAAAACTATTACTAAAAAAGATCAAATCTATTATTTTAAATAAAATGAAAACAATTTAAAAATAACAACAATCAAACTTTTAAATAATTTTAAATAAATAAAAACAATCTTTTAATAAAAGCAAACAATTTGTTTAGCTGCATGTCATGTGACCATTAAAAGACATCAGAAAACCGTGAACACATGGATGTGTTGTTAAATTGTTAAAGTATTATCTTAAAATATTATCTTAACTTAAAAAATATTTTATCTTAAAGTGGTTCAGATGATGAAAACGTTTGAGAATCGCGGCTCTCAACAATAATCTTAAAGGCAAAGAGGATATTTTTATATCAAAGCAGACATTTTCTCAGATGCTCGAGTGAAATACTAAATGTGTTATGGATGTTCTGGAATATTCTCAATGCTCAAGACAATCATAATCCTTCAGAGATGGTCAGACAAAGCGCTGCAGATCGAAACTTCCTCCTACACACCACTGCATGTGAAGCGTGTGTGTGTGAAGCAAGAATGATGTCATATGAGCCGTGTTTGATGTGCTCTGCATTGCATTATCTGCAACAATATCACAGAGAAGAGCCGAGACACAGAACACTGCAGGAGAACTTCACAACATGCCACTGCAGATACAGGCAGCACTGCAGGAGAACAGCACACGCATGTGTGTGTGTGTGAGTCTCTCCACCTACATTCACATTGACTGCACACACACACACACTGAAATACTTGTAAATCACAACCTGCTGACACGTGGAGTGACGTGCTGTTTATTAAAACTGAGGCAAAAATAACATAAAGATAAATCTCCTTTACAATGCTTCATAAGCGTCATGTGTTTACTGCTGCATTAATAAACATGTATATGTCTCATACAGTCTTACAATGTCTTCATCACTGACACTGATATTATAAATCAAATAACTTGGATATCAAATCACATTCAGTCAATAAACTTTATATCAGAATATAATGATTAACTATTAAATCGATTGGCTGTTAGGAGATGAGTTCATTACATCTACAGACAATCTCAGCAGAACCACTTCAGTACTGTAGGATC
This sequence comes from Megalobrama amblycephala, assembly GCF_018812025.1. Classification (NCBI taxonomy): domain Eukaryota; kingdom Metazoa; phylum Chordata; class Actinopteri; order Cypriniformes; family Xenocyprididae; genus Megalobrama; species Megalobrama amblycephala. Next base: position 32,203,738 of record NC_063063.1, read on the forward strand.
ATTTCTTATATGCTGTTATTAAATTTATTTATTTACATGATATTGAGCTCTTCATTCTCTAGGTCTATATCTGTATTAGCCATAAAATCAACCACAATATTCATTAAACAACGCATGAATACAGAAGCAGCTGATGCACGTGCACACATGCGCAGACACACACGCAAACAAACACACACACACACACACACACACACACACACACACACACACACATCACAATGGAGAATAATCCTATTACATTAAGATGGAGTAACCTTGATATGAGTGTGTTAAGGGAAAGTGTGTTAATCTGATCAGACTATGTGTGTGTGTCTTTCTTCATAGATGTGTTTTCCTATTCAGTGAATTATAAACACTGCAGATGAACTGGACTGCATGATTTAACCCAAAAATTCATATTGCAATTATTTTGGCATAAATTGGTTCTTGTCATATATTGTTTTGTTTTTATTTTTTAAACAGAGATTTTAAAAAAAAAAAAAATCTATTTCTAATTCAATTGTCTCAGGTCACCTTTATGGAACCCATTCAATATGACTATACAAACAATAATAATAAAACAATACATTGCTCTTATATTATTAAATATTATTAAATATTAAAAAAATAAACAAATAAAGAAACATATATACTTTATATTTTATTATATTTTATATATTATAATTTTATATTATATTTATATTTCAATAAAGAAACACATCACTATAATAATAATACTGTATTGTACTGTATTATATAAATACTTATATACTGTAACCCCGTTTCATATACCGTAACCCCGTTTCATATACTCATATACCGTAACCCCGTTTCATATACTCATATACCGTAACCCCGTTTCATATACTCATATATACCGTAACCCCGTTTCATATACTCATATACCGTAACCCCGTTTCATATGCTCATATATACTGTAACCCCATTTCATATACTCATATATACTGTAACCCCGTTTCATATACTCATATACCGTAACCCCGTTTCATATACTCATATACCGTAACCCTGTTTCATATACCGTAACCCCATTTCATATACTCATATACCGTAACCCCGTTTCATATACTCATATATTGTAACCCCGTTTCATATACTCATATACCGTAACCCCGTTTCATATACTCATATATACTGTAACCCCGTTTCATATACTCATATATACTGTAACCCCGTTTCATATACTCATATACCGCAACCCTGTTTCATATACTCATATATACTGTAACCCCGTTTCATATACTCATATACCGTAACCCCGTTTCATATACTCATATATACTGTAACCCGTTTCATATACTCATATATACTGTAACCCTGTTTCATATACTCATATATACTGTAACCCGTTTCATATACTCATATATACTGTAACCCCGTTTCATATACTCATATACCGTAACCCCGTTTCATATACTCATATACCGTAACCCCGTTTCATATACTCATATACCGTAACCCCGTTTCATATACTCATATATACTGTAACCCGTTTCATATACTCATATATACCGTAACCCTGTTTCATATACTCATATACCGTAACCCCGTTTCATATACTCATATATACTGTAACCCCGTTTCATATACTCATATACCGTCACCCCGTTTCATATACTCATATACCGTAACCCTGTTTCATATACTCATATACCGTAACCCTGTTTCATATACCGTAACCCCATTTCATATACTCATATACCGTAACCCCGTTTCATATACTCATATATTGTAACCCCGTTTCATATACTCATATATTGTAACCCCGTTTCATATACTCATATACTGTAACCCCGTTTCATGTACTCATATATACTGTAACCCCGTTTCATATACTCATATATACTGTAACCCCGTTTCATATACTCATATATACTGTAACCCGTTTCATATACTCATATACCGTAACCCCGTTTCATATACTCATATATACTGTAACCCGTTTCATATACTCATATATACTGTAACCCGTTTCATATACTCATATACCGTAACCCCGTTTCATATACTCATATATACTGTAACCCGTTTCATATACTCATATATACTGTAACACTGTTTAATATACTCATATACTGTAACCCTGTTTCATATACTCATATATACTGTAACACTGTTTCATATACTCATATACCGTAACCCCGTTTCATATACTCATATACCGTAACCCTGTTTCATATACCGTAACCCCATTTCATATACTCATATACCGTAACCCCGTTTCATATACTCATATATACTGTAACCCGTTTCATATACTCATATACCGTAACACTGTTTCATATATTCATATACTGTAACCCCGTTTCATATACTCATATACTAACCCCGTTTCATATACCATATACTGTAACCCGTTTCATATACTCATATACCGTAACCCCGTTTCATATACTCATATATACTGTAACCCCGTTTCATATACTCATATATACTGTAACCCGTTTCATATACTCATATATACTGTAACCCCGTTTCATATACTCATATACCGTAACCCCGTTTCATATACTCATATACACTGTAACCGTTTCATATACTCATATACTGTAACTCCGTTTCATATACTCATATATACCGTAACCAGTTTCATATACTCATATATACCGTAACACTGTTTCATATATTCATATACTGTAACCCCGTTTCATATACTCATATATACTAACCCCGTTTCAATACCATATACTGTAACCCGTTTCATATACTCATATATACTGTAACCCGTTTCATATACTCATATATACCGTAACCTGTTTCATATACTCATATACCGTAACCCCGTTTCATATACTCATATACCGTAACCCCGTTTCATATACTCATATACCGTAACCCGTTTCATATACTCATATATACTGTAACCCGTTTCATATACTCATATATACTGTAACCCCGTTTCATATACTCATATATACTGTAACCCGTTTCATATACTCATATATACTGTAACACTGTTTAATATACTCATATACTGTAACCCTGTTTCATATACTCATATATACTGTAACACTGTTTCATATACTCATATACTGTAACCCCGTTTCATATACTCATATACTGTAACCTGTTTCATATACTCATATACTGTAACCCTGTTTCATATACTCATATATACTGTAACCCGTTTCATATACTCATATACTGTAACCTGTTTCATATACTCATATACTGTAACCCTGTTTCATATACTCATATATACTGTAACCCGTTTCATATACTCATATACTGTAACCCCGTTTCATATACTCATATATACTGTAACGCGTTTCATATACTCATATATACTGTAACCCGTTTAATATACTCATATAC
>NC_063063.1:32212055-32319555 GCF_018812025.1 Megalobrama amblycephala
CGGTCACATTACTAAATGCTCATTAAACCCTTCTGCTCATCAGAGGCTGGAAACACTTACTGCATGATCCCTTCAGATGCTGTCTGTATAGTGCCCTCATCAGCTGATGATACATTAATATTGATTACTGATCATCATCGTAGTGAAGGAGTGCTGAGTCACCGTGAGACGGGGCGAGACAGCAGGTACGACACAGCTGGAATGCACATCAGCGGATTAAAGCTCCAGCTTAAAGTACTTTGATTTGTTCACTCACGTCATGATAAATGTATAAATATAGCTGCGAGCTGCAATTATCGGTGTTCGAGTGCTTTAAGGCCTTTAAGCACATGCATAAAAAGGTAAAATGTTTTAATTAGCAAGCCTGTAACCATCTCGATCATAGATGTAAAAGACCATTTACAGCAAATACAGGCAATTTAACATGGTTTTTAAAGCTTTTTAACCGTTATCGAGGTTGAGCCAAAAACAGAGGACTACTTCACCAAAGTTGCTTTTTAAATAATCTCCTAAATTTAATGAACGATTCGATGGACAGCGGCGGTCCTAGCGGCAAAGTTGCTCAGAATGAGGAGTTCTACCATGTGGTATGAATGTCATGGGCATGTGCGAAAAATCGCTTGATACACAACCCTTTACTCAAGTGAAAAATGCGAAGGCGCCCCCCGGTGGCCGATTTCTTCTCACAGGCCTCTGAGTCAAACAGGCCCAAGCAAGTTTCATTCCAATCGGCTTCCATTAACCTTGTCTGATAGCTGCTCAAATTTCATTGGCCGATGGCGGACATGTTTTTTGAGATACACCACTGTCCTCATAGACAATCATGACACCTTGGACAAAGACACTGCATGCCAATTGTCTAGAAAATCAGACTAACGGTGAAGCAGTTATAGCCATTTTCAAGTTTTTTTTCTTGTTATAGCGCCACCAAGTGGCCAGTTGCTGCATCCGTTTTCATGCAACCACAGAATGAGCTCTTACATAGATGTACCAAATTTGGTGAAAATATCGAATTCCATTCACGAGTTATAGCCATTTTAGTAAAAGTGGCTCCGCCCACTTCGAATGTTTTGGCGCCCCTTTGGGACCGTGAATTGAAATATCAACTTTTTTTTGGATAATTGTTGACAATCAGACTCCAGAAAATCTTACTGCACTGGTTTGTTTCTGATTGTGCCAAAAAACCTAGGACTAGTTCGCAAAAGTAGGTTTTTCAAGAAATCCAAAATACCCGAAAATTTTACCCGAATGACGAATGAATAATGTTATAGTATTAAAACATTACTAACAGGTAAAGTAAATATAATGAATCTATAAGCTCCCTCTAGAGTTCATTTCTCTAATGAACTAACATGCTGTGGACACTAAATGACTTGCCTGAGGTAAATGCAATGCTACGTGAGATATTATTCTCTTTGTTGAAACACCGGTTGAGAGATTACATGTAAACATATCTATGCATAGATTGTCTGTTCTTCTTCTGCTCTTTTTCCTGTTGTGGCGGTTAGCAAACAGTGTTGCATTACCTCACGTGCCCCCTTCTGGATTGGAGTGTGGATCACCTGTGATTGACTGTATTCGTCGTCCGACTGTATGCATCGAACCATGACGAATGCATTTACCCTTACACCCCTAGTATATATTTCTATGTTAAGTGGATTTTTTGAATAAGGTGTTTAAAATGCAACAGATTTCCCATTAAAACAGGCTTATTCCCAGACCGGGAATCAGAGTACTGTCTTAAAGTGTTGTAAAGTTACTAGAATCAGTCCAAACACTGGGAATCAATGAGCTCTACAGGAACAAATCACACTCAAATATGTCATCAGGGACTTTCTGTGAGAGCAACGAATAGATCATTTAATGCACGAAAGCGTGTAAACATCTGTGGAAACTCTGCGAGGTAAAACCGTGGTACTTCCTGACTCTGAGAGAGAGTGAACTCAGCAGCGGTCGAGCATCACCTGACGCTTGTTGAGTATTTCTGGACTGAAGTGCCTGAATCTCCACATGTAGGAGTGAGAGCTGAGTACTACAGTATTACACAACACGCTTGTGCTTTTCCTGTCATGATCGGAAGGTGAGAGTGTGTTTGCACACACAGAAAGAGAACGAGTGAGGAACAATGGCTTTTCTCTTGCCGTCTGTCCATCTCTAAGCTCATCACATGCATTATTGTCAGTCTCATTGAGTCTGCTCATAATCACATCAGCTCTGATCATCTCAGCATGTCTCATAATCAATGAGAGTCTGATGCACAGATTCAGAAGTCAAACGAGCATCTCGGTCCATGCAGATCATTCACTTACATGACACCAAATCCAAGAGCACATTAACACCTGACCGATAATTAGGACATTTTCTCCCAGTCTCAATGGAAAAAGGTGTCCCACTTTACCTGAATATCAGCACTAGGATCACTGCAGAGAAACAAGAAACCTGGACTAACATTATAAGTGGACTTGAATGTTCTAGTACCACAAATAAACTAAATCTCAACTCCAGGTCATGTCAGACAGTTAATGTGAAGCTTCAGGAAGAAAGCAGAAGCTCTCGCAGTAGATCAGGGATTGAGTCACTTCAGACATGTGATTCCTCTCAGCAGAGGAGAGCATGAACTTCTGTGGGTGGACAACGTTCAACCACATCCACACACATCCAACCAGAGCTGCTTTCCCTGGAAACACAGTTTCATAAAACACAAAGAAATTGAATGAAATCTTCAACTCACATCATGGTTAAATGGGTCTCTGATTTATTCCCAGATGTTCCAAAACAATTCCAGATTCCACTTCTAATATCAAGATGCCTAAAAGTCCGGTTACACCAAGAACAATAACTAATAACAATAACTGCAACGAGAATAATGATAACTATAGTGATGATAACTATAACAATAAGCATTGTGATAACTTTAGCATAACTATAACAATTTTTCCTACCCTGATTTTAGCCCTCTGATTTGAACGCTCTGTTTTAAGGGGCGTGTCTGCTGTGAGACTTCAGTGTAAACGCCCACTGCTGTGATTGGCTGACATGTTTGCATATGAAATAGCTCAGTATTACTCTCTCGAAAACTTTTAGAACGTTTTTACTATTACAGCTCTCAAGGTTAACTAAACATGAAAAGAGTTGCATTACTTTTAGATCTATGGCATTATATTGAGATCGTGGCATGAAAGGTTGCAGTGATGATCATTGTAGTCGATCACAGACATGTTGTTGAACGCATGAAAGCAGTGATCTCGTCATTGCAACTCAATTTCTGCACACTAATGAATGCTTTCATCATAACTAACAGTGTAAACGCGATGTAAATAAGTCTAGAGTCCAGAACTCAGTCACTGATAAACTCACTCTGTTTGACTGACAGCTCCAGCGATTGTAAAGGGAGCGTTCTTTGATATATTTTAATCACTGTTTAAATAACAGATTATTTTCATCCTACTAAGAGAAACAAGATGAAGTTGAGCGTTTAGTCACTGGTTTGATTTACTGACACACAGGCAAAGATCATCTGACTGTACATGAATCATTAATATCAGATCAGGCATTAGAATTAACACAGTTACTGACATGTTGTTGCATTACCCATATCGATGATAAAAGTCTGTTTGCACCGAAATGCGATTGATTTACCAAAGAATCCACAGTGAAATGTACCGAATACAAATAAATAAAGCTCAACTGAGACATTCACATTGTTGAAAATAAATAATCATATTCCTGCATTAGGATCCTTTGAAAGGTAATGCTATTTTAGTCCTGTATCGCTCTTCTCATCTCACTAACACACCAGTGGGCGGGGCTAATGATGCAATGATGAAGTTGATTTCTTCTGTGGAGGCGGAGTTTCACCTATCTATGAACATTCCGGAACAAATCGTTCTCTGGATCTGGTGTCAATAAAAGCTTTTATTGGACTAACAAGGAAGTTTTCAGTTCTGAAACTTACAGGATATTCTTATAGTACGATGAACTCTTATATATCAAAAGCTCAAGGAAAAGTTGATTTCTCAATTCATGACCCCTTTAATAATAACAATAACCATAGCCTTAACTACAATAACTAAAATAATAACTACTACAATAAATAACCATAATTATAGCAATAACTACAATAACTAGAGCCAAGAATTATAACTACCCAAGAATGATGACAATAACAATAGCGATAACTATATCAGCGTCCACAACATTGCACAATATCATTCTGTTTATTATAAGCGCGCTGCAGTTTTGTCGTTTTTTTGCTTTAAATGCTCGAGCTCTTTAAAGCAGGATGGATTCTGATTGGCTGTCAATGTTTTTAATCCTTCATCAGCTGGAAAAAAATTTGCTCTGAAAGTGATTAGAATGATATAATTTCTCTGCTCTGTTATCATTATTGTTGTGGTGTGGCTATTCCCTTAGAGTTATTAGAGTGATTATTAAAACTTTATTAAGAACAATAACAGTTATTGTTCTTAAACAGGCCTTAATCTAGTGTCCGAACCTTAGCTTAAGGAATCTGTACTGAGGTCCAACACACAACAGGATGTGTACAGATGACCGTGTGTGTGTGTGTTGAAGGCCTCAGAAGCTCTAGTTCAGTTGTAGGTTCACTATAAATAGTGTCCGTCTGCAGCGGTGCAGTATGAAGTCACGCCGTACCTCATTACTCAAAGCATCGGCTGGCTTTATGTAGGCTGCTGTGACGTTTAGGGGTCAAACTCTGAAGAACAACCACAAAGTTCTGCTTCTTTCCACAAGAACTCAAGAACAGAGAAGAGCATGTGAAACCAGGTCAGATCTCTCACACACACACACACATATTCTTTATCTCCTGTTAAAGCTTCTGCCGCATTAGCAGTCGATGCTTGGATGGTCTGGAATAATTCATACTGAAATCCAGGAGCGACAGGGAATGTTCACAGAGACCAATTACTAGTCAAGTTGAGCTGCTGCTCTAATCCGGTTTGACTCCCGTAATCCGCTTTTAATGTGAAGACAGTAAAATCACTGACACACACACAGAACAAAAGTTCTGAAAGATAAAACTAAACCTGTGAAGATGGACAGACTGGACTAATCTGACACAGACTGAGGCATTTCTAATCACACACATACACCCCAGTACAAACACGATCTGAGGAATCATTCAGTATGAGCTCTAGCAGGGATAGACATGAACTTTTTTGCTAACCTGCCACTGTGGTTTGTTCTTCCAAATTTACTAGCCACTCAGCATTTTCACTGGCCACAATTTTGACACTGATACAAGGGGGAAAACTGCCATAAACTGCCATTTCAATAATTAGGCTGCTGTCACTTTAAGACCTGATGCACGGATCCATTATACTGTTACACATGCGCTTTCTTTCTTAACTGTTTACGTTCACTTTAAACATAACTGACTGTGTTTACGTGAATACTCAACAAGACCGGCATTTTGACATTATTTTGTGTGTATTTGACTGTTTAAAGAATTAGTTCACTTCAGAATTAAAATTTCTTGATAATTTATTCACCCCTATGACATCCAAGATGTTCATGTCTTTCTTTTTTCAGTCTAAAAGAAGGAAAATATTCCAGGATTTTTCTCCATATAGTGGACTTCACTGGGGTTGAAGGTCCAAATGTCAGTTTCAGTCCAGCTTCAAAGAGCTCTACATGATCCCAGACGAGGAATAAGAGTCTTATCTAGAGAAACCATTGGCCATTTTCTAAAAAAAATAACAATTATATACTTTTTTAACCACAAATGCTCATCTTGCACTGCTCTGTGATGCTCCACGCATTACGTAATCATGTTGGAAAGGTCACGTGTGAAGTAGGTGGAAGTACCAATCCATGTGCAAAGACTAACGGCCTTCACAAAAAGAGGTAAAACAACGATGTCGGATGATTTTGAAGTTGGAGGAGAAAATGAGATGGAGTTTTTCGCCCTACCGCGGTACTTTCCACCTGTGATCTTTCCAACATGATTACGTCATGCGTGGCACAATGCAGAATAGTGAGCATTTGTGGTTAAAAAGTATATAATTTTTATTTTTTTTAGAAAATGGTCGATGGTTTCTCTAGATAAGACTCTTATTCCTCGTCTGGGATCATGTAGAGCTCTTTGAAGCTGCACTGAAACTGACATTTGGACCTTCAACCCGTTGAACCCCAGTGAAGTCCACTATATGGAGAAAAATCCTGGAATGTTTTCCTCAAAAACCTTCATTTCTTTTCCACTGAAGAAAGAAAGACATAAACATCTTGGATGACATGGGGGTGAGCAAATTATCAGGAAATTTTCATTCTGAAGTGAACTAATCCTGCAATAAGCAGCAAAAAAGAACTCAATTTAGTACTAAGAGGCGGCTTTATGTGCGTGCACTTCAGGTGTGAGCACAAAATCTGCAGGAATGAGTCAAATTTTGTGCAATTCCATGCCGAAATTCAAGTTCTGTAACACTAACAATATTCATCCGGAGCAAATGAAACAAGTTGGGTTTGTGTGTCGACTCGCTGTCGGAGAGATGAGAGAGAAAGAAAGAGCAGCTGGTATCTGCGGAAAATGAGTATTGAAAGCGGTTCAGATATTTCAGTATTGATGCATATTGAAATAATTATTATTTTTGACAACACTACATTGCACTTTGTTTATTATCTCAGATGCCTTTCTCAAAGACTACAATTTACTAGACTAGAATTCAACCATTGCTGAAATCCACCTGCATTTGGTGGGTTGGTGGGGGTTAATGCACAGCACTGAGTACTAGTACTAGTGATGAGGGACTAAACAAACAGAGGGCAGGAGTGCAGAGAATCTCCTCTGCTCGGCTCTTCTGGTGCACTAGAACACTCCCCACTGATCAATCAGATTACATAAGAACACTGCAGAGAGAGAGAGAGAGAGGGGCTACAGTAGTAGAATCGCAAATGAAGAGAAAATATGAGATTGAGACTTCAAACATATTGAATGCCATGATGTTTTATAACAAAATATTTCTAAGAAAAATAAAAAAAATACACATACACAAACATATGGTAGCATAAATATGAAGCAGCACAACTGTTTTCAACATTGATAATAATCAGAAATGTTTCTTGAGCTGCAAAGCATCATATTAGAATGATTTCTGAAGGATCATGTGACACTGAATGATGCTGAAAATTCAGCTTTGATCACAGGAATAAATTACACTTTACTATATATTCACATAGAAAACAGATATTTTAAATTGAAAAAATATTCATATTTTACTGTATTTTTGATCAAATAAATACAGCCTTGGTGAGCAGAAACACAAACAAAAACACTAACAAATCTTAATTATTCCAAACTTTTGTCCGAGTGTGGAATGCTCTGCAGCTGATTGGTCAACACAGACGTCTCCATCTGCATACTAAGAGCTGATTAAACTGCCACCGATCTCGAGTGATGGAGCGTTTTACAAACGAGGCCACTAACGGTGTGACCGCTCATCATTATGTCTGAGCCGCGTGAATGATGATGGACAGAGTGTTTAACAAACAGCGCCGCGGGAAAGACAAACGGCAAACGGGCGCTCGTTAATAACCACCAGAGTCACTTTCATCAATACGTCCCACATCCACGTCCATCTGAACTACACTGATCTCATGACTTCACAACGTGGAAACGGTCATCAGATAAATTACAGAGCAGAAGACATTCACAAACATTATAAAATGATAATTTATTCTTTAATACTCCAATCAAAGAGCTGGAAGATCATCACATCACTTGCCACTCCAACAGCAACTGTTCAGTGCCTGTTTTCCACTTCCTGTCCGAAAAGGTCAGCGTGAGCGCTCTGAATATCAGCACATATCATCGGGTCATTCACAGTGGAAAGGTCACAGTCAAAGGACTGTTCACTTCAAAGATAAACACACACACAGAGCGCTAGTGTAAACACACACACACACACATGGATAAAACACACCAGCACACACACAAACTGCATGTGTGTGCTACAGTATATACAGAAGACGTGGTGTGAGTAATGCATCATCTGGGTATTTAAGTGCACTTCAACTACCCATATGATGCAGTTAATTAACCAAATAAACGAAGTAAACGCTGGACACTTCATGAACTCAGTGGTCACAGCTTTAATGGTGTATCAGAAGGGCAGAGTTTTCAGACTATGATGCTGCAGGACAAAATAACCTTATAAAACTCACACACTTGATGGAAGGGTACATAGTGCATAGTGTATAAAACGTCATTTGCGACACAACTTGGATATTTGATACATATTTGCTAAAAAAAAAGAAAAAACAACTGTCGAAACTGACGAAAAACTGCTATTTTGTTCAGAATAAATGTAACAGTTCAGATCCACTACACTACAAATGTAACACTTCAGATCCATTACACTACAAATGTAACAGATCCTCACTACAACGTAACACTTCAGATCCACTACACAACAATGTAACACTTCAGATCCACTACACTACAAATGTAACAGATCCTCACCACAATGTAACACTTCAGATCCACTACACTTCAAATGTAACAGTCCTCACAACAGTGTAACACTTCAGATCCACTACACTACAAATGTAACAGATCCTCACCACAATGTAACACTTCAGATCCACTACACTACAAATGTAATGGATCCTCACTATAATGTAACACTTCAGATCCACTACACTACAAATGTAACAGATCCTCACTACATTGTAACACTTCAGATCCACTACACTTCAAATGTAACAGATCCTCACTACAATGTAACACTTCAGATCCACTACACTTCAAATGTAACAGATCCTCACTACAATGTAACACTTCAGATCCACTACACTTCAAATGTAACAGATCCTCACTACATTGTAACACTTCAGATCCACTACACTTCAAATGTAACAGATCCTCACTACAATGTAACACTTCAGATCCACTACACTTCAAATGTAACAGATTCTCACTACAATGTAACACTTCAGATCCACTACACTTCAAATGTAACAGATTCTCACTACAATGTAACACTTCAGATCCACTACACTTCAAATGTAACGGATCCTCATTACAATGTAACACTTCAGATCCACTACACTACAATGTAACTCTTCAGATCCACTACACTACAATGTAACACTTCAGATCACTACACTTCAAATGTAACAGATCCTCACTACAATGTAACACTTCAGATCCACTACACTACAATGTAACACTTCAGATCCACTACACTACAAATGTAACAGATACTCACTACAATGTAACAGTTCAGATCCACTACACTACAAATGTAACGGATCCTCACTACAATGCAACACTTCAGATCCACTAAACTTCAAATGTAACAGATCCTCAATACATTGTAACACTTCAGATCCACTACACTACAATGTAACAGATCCTCACTACAATGTAACACTTCAGATCCACTACACTTCAAATGTAACGGATCCTCACTACAATGTAACACTTCAGATCCACTACACTTCAAATGTAACGGATCCTCACTACAATGTAACACTTCAGATCCACTACACTTCAAATGTAACGGATCCTCACTACAATGTAACACTTCAGATCCACTACACTTCAAATGTAACAGATCCTCATTACAATGTAACACTTCAGATCCACTACACTACAATGTAACACTTCAGATCCACTACACTACAATGTAACACTTCAGATCCACTACACTACAAATGTAACAGATACTCACTACAATGTAACAGTTCAGATCCACTACACTTCAAATGTAACAGATCCTCATTACAATGTAACACTTCAGATCCACTACACTACAATGTAACACTTCAGATCCACTACACTACAATGTAACACTTCAGATCCACTACACTACAAATGTAACAGATACTCACTACAATGTAACAGTTCAGATCCACTACACTTCAAATGTAACATTAACACTTCAGATCCACTACACCTCAAATGTAACAGATCCTCACTACAATGTAACACTTCAGATCCACTAAACTTCAAATGTAACAGATCCTCAATACATTGTAACACTTCAGATCCACTACACTTCAAATGTAATGGATCCTCACTACAATGTAACACTTCAGATCCACTACACTACAATGTAGCCAGCAAACCAACAGATAAACTAGTTACTACAATGACAACAGGTGATCAACTAGCTGATAACCCTAAACTCCTGACTGCACACACTTACATCTGATGCTTCATGTGTGTGATCACTTGTGCTGGAAACAGAGAATGATGGGAAATGAACCGAATATACAGTCAAACTCATTATTAAAACTTCATCATGATCAATATCAGTCAGTTTCTGCATTGATTCTTTAATTGACACCTGTCACTCAGAAAATCACACTGATGATCTTTTGTATTTTTTTTTTATTTTTGATGATTGTTTTTATTTATTTAAAATAAAATATTTAATCTTTTCAGTATTTTAATTTTAATTTTTTTTATTAATTTTATTAAAATATGTAATTTTTAGTGTTTTATTTTAATTTGTTTTCATTTTAAATGTTTTTTTAATTTACTTATCTCAAAGAAAATATTACGTTTTTAATAAGTGTTTTATTTTAATTTGTATTTATTATTTATTGTATATATTTTATTTGTAATAATGTATTTATGTTAATATCATAAATAAAAAAATTAAATATTTATTTAAGTATTATTTTGGCTGTTTTCTAATTATTCATTTATTTATTTTAATTTGTCATTTTTATGATTTAATGAATTATTATCTTTTCATCCACTGATAAACCACAGTTTGGGAAACACACACACACACACACACACACACACACACACACACACACACACACACACACACACACACACACTCCATCACAACAGCACTACATCACAGTGACACCTAAGTGAGAAACTCTTCCTTTCTCTCTCTCTGTGTCTCGCTCTCTTAATTACACAGTAAATCAGACAAACCTGCAGTGACTCTATTAAACACACACACACACACACACACACACACACACACACACACACACACACAGGTCTCACAGCTCGAGACATCATCACTAGGACGAGTCCCTCCACTCATCAGTGTTCACTACATAGACACCTTCCAGACCTCGTTCACAGGGTTTAATGTTCTGTCGTCTCACTGCTGCTCTGAACCTCAGTCATGTGATCACCTGCACTGACCCTACAGCCCAATCACAGCTGAGATGATGTCATGACGTCACAGGTGACCAAAATCACAAGCATCAGCACTAAACAGCAGATTCATCATGGAGCGACCCTAAATTATCGCCATACTCATTCATTCACATGGAACTTCATATAAGTTATTACGGTATTACTGTGGTATGTGTTAGTGATGTGAAGGAAGAGGGATCTGCATATGCTGAATAGATATGGGTAGATTTACATATATGCTAATTAGATTGCTCTTATAGTGGTCGCTTTACATATACGCTATTTTGATTTCACTTACTTTTTCAATTTACATAATCAAAGGAAGTGCTTCAAAAATCAGACAATCATTAAATAAGCAAAAATGATATAATTCATTATAGAGTTAGAATGCTCTAGCAGCTCCCTGATAGAAACACTCATTACCAAAAGTCATTTTTATCACTGTAACGATACATCTCACGATATAGCAATCCGGCGAGTAAATCTGCTTTGAAGTGTCACGACTGACTTGACATGAAAAACAATATTGAAATGCATCCAAAGATGCTGCTGGCTGCCACTGGGCAAGCGTCCAATCAGAGCGGCTCAACTCCACGTGGCCGCGGCCGGTGAGGTCGTCTGTCCGTGACACGTCTGTTTGTTTTCAGGTCACAGAGAAACTCTGAGCTCGACGGGAGAGAGAGAGAGACAGACATCTCCGCACTCCTCTGCTCATTTATCTTCCCTCTCGATTATGTAACGGGAGAATCTTATCAAATATTAATGTTGTGTGGAGAGAGAGACAGGAGAGAGAAACGAGGCAGTTTGACGCTCTTGCTGCTGTTACAAAATCTCTTTCCCAGGTTACACTGCAAACTGGAGAGTCTGTAAGATTACATCACGGCGGACAGAGACATCTCATGCAAACATGTGCCTCAAAAATCGCAGAGAGAAAACTATATACTGCCGAAAGAAAATGTTTTAGGACCATTTGGAATTTCTGTATTGCAACATTAAACACATGATCCTCATTAATGCAGTCAATCCGAACACGTTACGTTTGAGTTAAAGGGATAGTTCACCCAAAAATGAAAATTATCCCATGATTTACTCACCCTCAAGCCATCCTAGGTGACTATCTTCTTTCAGACGAACATAATCAGAGTTATATTAAAAAATATCCAGGCTCTTCTGAGCATTATAATGGGAGTGAATGGGGGCCGAGATTTTGAAGCTCAAAAAAGTGCATCAATCCATCATAAAAGTAATCCATGGGGTTAATAAAGGCCTTCTGAAGCAAAGCGATGCGTTTTTTAAGAAAAATATTCATATTTATATAACTTTATAAACTATAATCGCTGGCTTCCATTAACGGCTGTACGCAAGTCTAGTTCCGGTGACCTCTGACCTGACGCATGACGTAATGATGTAAAAGTCTAAAACGAGAATTTTTAAGGAGAAATGTCGGAGGTTGTCGATATAAGTGAAGAGGAGCTTGAGTTTGTTGCCCAGCCCTATTTTCGTCATGTGTCGGGTCAGAGGTCACTCTTCCACCAGAATTCGACTCGCGTACAGCCGTTACCGGAAGCCAGTGATTGTAGTTTATAAAGTTATAGATATGGATATTTTTTCTTACAAAAACCCATCACTTTGCTTCAGAAGGTCTTTATTAAACCCCTGGAGTGGTATGGATTACTTTTATGATGGATGGATGCACTTTTTTGGGATTCCAAATCTCGGCCCCCATTCACTCCCATTATAAAGCTTGGAAGAGCCAGGATATTTTTTTTTTAATATAACTCCGATTGTTTTTTTCAGAAAAATAGTCCTAGGATGGCTTGAGAGTGAGTAAATTATGTGATAATTTACATTTTTGGGTGATCTATCCCTTTAATTTTTGCATCAAAGCAAATATTTATGAACAAATAATTCATGCAGAAATGTGACTTAAAAAATGCAACACACAACAAAAACTACAATATATAGATAGGTAGATGCAAAATAAATAAAGATAATATATATATATATATATATATATATATATATATATATATATATATATATATATATATATACATACATATACACACGCTATCATTAAAAAGTTGTTTTTAAGAAATTAATTATTTTATTAATGCATTGATGCATTAAACTGACAGTATTGAAGTGGCATGTATAATGGTGTAAGAGATACTATTTCAAATAAATGCTGTTCTTTTGAACTTTCTATTCATCAAAGAATCCTGAAAAATAAAATGTGTCACAGTTTCCACACTAATATGAAGCTGATAATAATCATAAATGTTTCTTGAGTAGCAAATGATTTCTGAAGGATCATGTGACACTGAAGACTGGAGTAATGATGCTGAAAATTCAGCTTTGATCACAGGAATAAATTACACTTTACTATATATTCACATAGAAAACAGCTGATTTCCATTAGAATAATATTTCACAATTTTTGCTGTATTTTTGATCAAATAAACACAGTCTTGGTGAGCGGAAGAGATGTAAACAATGTTCAAAAACACTGAAAAATCTTACCGACCCCAAAGTTTTGAATGGTAGTGTATGTATATGTATATATATACAATGCAAATAAAATGTAATGATACTAAACCAGGTTTCATTTCTTTGTTCATTAATTCTTTCTTTTGATTTTGAGTTATCGAGGTGAATATGAGCCAGACAGGCTTCCTGAGATTGGCTTCTCCTCAGATGCAGTTACTGATGCACCTTCATCATCATCATCATCATATGCACCACATGCCGTTACAGCGGTCCGAGTGCGTGGAGCCCCGTGTGACCTGCGCTGCATTGAGCTGTTGAAGGCGGTGGAGGAATCAATGCCATTTTCAACATGTAATGATTTTCTGCTGGTGTGTTTACTGAAGGCGATGAACACACTTCTGTCTGTCTCTGTGGGGCTGGAACAACAACTAACAGATCGAATCCGGCCACAGAACCGATGCAAGAGGTTCTAGACGAACAGAACCAAAGTCTGACGCCGCACAACATCTGCACTGACGACACTCAGGAATGCAAAGAAGCCACAGGCGATGTTATTACTGATGCATTCATATCAAACCAACACAATAATCATGATGACTAGGACAGACTTGATCAGTGCAGATGCTTTCAATGACTAAACTTCACATTGGTTACATCCTGAAATAATGTGGCACACAAGCACCTGCTCAGCATCTACAATCAATACAATCCGCATCCGATCAATCATTCACTCAGTGTTATTGTGCATCTATTTGCTGTATCATCTGTGACTGTTAATGCAGCACATTTCCCACACTGATCAATACAGATCTATTGATACGCACTGTGCTGAATTAATCCATCATCGTTTGAATAATCTGCAGTGTTTATGCCGCATGACATCACAGTAAACAGAGTGTGTGTCTGCAGTGGAGCTGAACACGGACTTCATCAGGACTGCAGCTGACATACGCACTGCATAAGCGCTCATAAGGCGCGCGCTGTTTCCTCACACCCACGTTCAACAGATCCGGACGGATGCCGGTGACTCCCGCAGCATCAGCACCACTGCGGCGCGCGCGCGCGCACCCACACACACACTCACATACACACACGCACACGAGCCCAGCGCGTGTACTCACGGTCCGTAAGAACTGGATCTCATCTTCGGCTTCGCCGTCCGTCATGGTTCGGCGCGGGTTCGGAGCCTCTCGCTGGACAGATGAAGCTCTCAGGCGGCGACGGCGGCGGCTCTGATGCGGGTGTAACGGGTGTCTCCTGCCGCGCTCTCATTGGGCGGCTGACATACTCAGAGGGCGGGGTTATGCAGATGAGCGTGCGGCAGCAGCAGGGCGCCCTCTGCTGATGAACACCGGACACCGCACACAAGACCCTGTGAATTCAAAACATTTTGAGGTAGGAATGCACACTAATAATATGTCCATGATTATTAAACGACAGAACTGAGTTCATCCCTATGGAAGCTTATTTCTGCCACATATTAAGGAAAACAAAATCAAGCTTTGGAAAATCTTTAATTATGACCCAAGTCATAATTATGACATAAAAGTCGAAATTATGACATAATTTCGACTTTTTTAATGTCATAATTATTACATAATTAAATTATGACATAAAGATTATTACATACCGAGTCATACTTATGACAAAAGGTTGAAATTATGACACACTAAGACATAATTTCGAATTTTTTAGTGTCATGACATAATTAAATTATGACAAAAAAATTATGACTTACCAAGTCATAATTATGACAAAAGGTTGAAATTATGACACACTAAGACATAATTTAGACTTTTTTAGTGTCATAATTATTACATAAATAAATTATGACATTAAAATTATGACTTTCCAAGTCATAATTATGACAAAAGGTTGAAATTATGACACACTAAGACATAATTTAGACTTTTTTAGTGTCATAATTATTACATAAATAAATTATGACATTAAAATTATGACTTTCCAAGTCATAATTATGACAAAAGGTTGAAATTATGACACACTAAGACATAATTTAGACTTTTTTAGTGTCATAATTATTACATAATTAAATTATGACATAAAGATTATTACATACCGAGTCATACTTATGACAAAAGGTCAAAATTATTACACACTAAGACATCATTTCAACTTTTTTAATGTCATGACATAATTAATTAAGACATAAAAATTATGACTTACCAAGTCATAATTATGACAAAAGGTCGAAATTATGATACACTAAGACATAATTTTGAATTTTTTAGTGTCATAATTATTACATAATTAAATTATGACATAAAAATTATGACTTACCAAGTCATAATTATGACACACTGAGACATAATTTTGACTTTTTTAATGTCATAATTATTACATAATTAAATTATGACAAAAATTATGACTTACCAAGTCATAATTATGACAAAAGGTTGAAATTATGACACACTAAGACATCATTTAGACTTTTTTAGTGTCATAATTATTACATAATTAAATTATGACATAAAGATTATTACATACCGAGTCATACTTATGACAAAAGGTCGAAATTGACACACTAAGACATAATTTCAACTTTTTTAATGTCATAATTAAATTATGACATAAAAATTATGACTTTCCAAGTCATAATTATGACAAAAGATCGAAATTATGATACACTAAGACATAATTTTGAATTTTTTAGTGTCATAATTATTACATAATTAAATTATGACATAAAAATTATGACTTACCAAGTCATAATTATGACAAAAGGTCGAAATTATGATACACTGAGACATAATTTTGAATTTTTTAATGTCATAATTATTACAAAATTAAATTATGACATAAAAATGATTACATACCAAGTCATAATTATGACAAAAGGTCGAAATTATGACAGACTAAGACATAATTTCATTTTTTTTAGTGTCATAATTATTACATAATTAAATTATGACATAAATATTATGACTTACCAAGTCATAATTATGAGAAAAGGTTGAAATTATGATACACTAAGACATAATTTTGAATTTTTTAATGTCATAATTATGACTAAATTAAATTATGACATAAAAATTATGACATACCGAATCATAATTATGACAAAAGGTAGAAATTATGACACACCAAGACATAATTTCCAATTTTTTAATGTCATAATTATTACATAATTAAATTATGACAAAAAATATGACACACTAAGACATAATTTGGACTTTTTTAATGTCATAATTATTACAAAATTAAATTATGACATAAAAATTATTACATACAGAGTCATAATTATGAGATTAATAAATCACGAAAAATGATTAATAAGCCAATATTATGATAAGAAAAGCCAACATTTTTTGTTATAATTTTGACTTTGTCAAGTTTATATCGAGTAACTAACATTTCAGACAGAAGTTTGCCGGTCTTGATCACAGCATATGCAAAAACACGACAATATCGACTCTAAGCATTTAGAAGAATATTTTTTGAGCGCAAACTATGGTTCTTCAGCTGACAAAGCCAATAATCAAAAAAATTGAAGACTAAAATGAATAATTTAAAAATACCACACTAAAACTGCTGAAAAATCTTTTAGCTGCTCGTGACCATTAGCCGACATCGGAGAACCGCGAACATGTGAACGTGTTGATAAATTATTGAAATATTAACTTAAAATCTCAGTAAAATATTTTAGGTCAAATGAATCACTGAATTAACACAATTAGTTCTTGTATGAAATATAAATTGACCCTCATGTTGTCTATTAGTGTCTAGAGCCGTCAAACGATTAATCGCGATGAATCACTTTCAAAATAAAAGTTTGTTTACATAATATATGTGTGTGTACTTTGTATATTTATTACGTATAAATACACACACGCATATATATATATATATATATATATATATTTTTTTTTTACATGTATTAATGTAAATACTTCTTAAATAAATACATGCATGTGTGTGTGTATTTATTTATACATAATAAATATACACAGTACACACACATACATTATGTAAACACAAACTTTTATTTTGGATGCGATTAATCGTTTGACATTTTAATCCTGAAAGGTAATCTTTTTGGGGGGCTGATAACAAATGTGATATAATAATACATAATTATAAATCCAACAGGTTTTGACTACAAAAGCAGTCCATTTCTTGTGTTGATGACGTATTGTGAAACACTGAGTAATCTCCTTGATGTCAAAATATTTATACATTCATAATTATAACACACACACACAGTTTTGATTTAATACAGATTTATATGAAAATAGAGGACACACATCTTTCAACAGTTGTGAAATTAACAAACTGGAAAAATTATTAAAAAATAAAACAGCAGGACTGTGTAATACATTTGAATTGAAATGCCGATTCTTATGATCTTCATAATACTGTCAAATATTAATACTAAAACTGACTGTTTGCTCTCGTACCTCACATTTAATCATAAAGTCAAACACAGAATTTACTGAGCTTACAGTGTCTAAAAAACAGAGGATTGATCCGTTTATATGATGACATCAGAATCTAAAAGCTCTGCTTGAGTCTCGAAATTAAGCTGGTATTTTTTACCATTATTTTCTTTAAATCTAATACAGAGTTTCATAAGAGAATCAAACCTATAAAACACACAGGCCTAAAAATAAATTAAGTGTTCGTCACTGTTTCATTAAAAACAGAAATGTCAATAAAAGTGGCGCTCAATACTGTAGTGTAAAGAGTTTTTTTGGATCCTTTGAGATAAAAATCCCCAATCTGGGCCATCAAAACAAAACGTATGAAGGTCCATCACAGCCGACGTCACGGAGAGAAAAGAGTTTCCCTGCGGTGTCGTCTTGAACCGGTTTAGCGTCAGTCGGTGTCGTAGCCCAGGATCGGACCCAACCACCGCTCCACCTCGCACACCTTCATCTGCTTCCTGTGAGCGTAATCCTCCACCTGCCCGAGAGAGAGAGAGAGATATTAGATAAGTGCCCCTTTTTGCAAGACATTTTTTATTTTATATTTTAGTTGTTTAAATTTAGCCCATGGCATCGATTCTCAGCGTGTGCCTGACAAATTGTTCTTATTAATTATGCGAGTCCTCATAAGCCCCTCCCACTCTCCGTTTTGTCACTGCTGTGAAATTAAACCACTATTAAAACATCTCAATATTATGGAAGCTTGTTTAAGCCACTAAATAAAAAAATTTTAAAAAGGTAATTGCAACTTTATATCTCGTAATTCCGACTTAATATCTCGCAATTATATCTCGAAATTCCAACTTTATATCTCGCAATTCCAACTTTATAAATCACAATTCGAACTTTATATCTTGCAATTATATCACACAATTCCAACTTTATATCTCGAAATTCCAACTTTATATCTCGCAATTCTGACTTTATATCTCGCAATTCCAACTTTATATATCACAATTCGAACTTTATATCTCGCAATTATATCACACAATTCCAACTTTATATCTCGAAATTCCAACTTTATATCTCGCAATTCTGACTTTATATCTCGCAATTCCAACTTTATATATCACAATTCGAACTTTATATCTCGCAATTATATCACACAATTCCAACTTTATATCTCGAAATTCCAACTTTACATCTCGCAATTCCGACTTTATATCTCGCAATTATATCTCGCAATTCCAACTTTATATCTCGCAATTATATCACGCAATTCCGACTTTATATCAAGCAATTGCGACTTTATATCTTGCAATTATATTGCGCAATTCTGACTTTATCATGCAATTCTGACTTTATATCTCGCAATTCCAACTTTATATCTCGCAATTATATCACGCAATTCCGACTTTATATCAAGCAATTGCGACTTTATATCTCGCAATTATATTGCGCAATTCTGACTTTATCATGCAATTCTGACTTTATATCTCGCAATTATATCACGCAATTCCGACTTTATATCAAGCAATTGCGACTTTATATCTTGCAATTATATTGCGCAATTCTGACTTTATCATGCAATTCTGACTTTATATCTCGCAATTCCAACTTTATATCTCGCAATTATATCACGCAATTCCGACTTTATATCAAGCAAATGCGACTTTATATCTCGCAATTATATTGCGCAATTCTGACTTTATCATGCAATTCTGACTTTATATCTCGCAATTATATCACGCAATTCCGACTTTATATCAAGCAATTGCGACTTTATATCTTGCAATTATATTGCGCAATTCTGACTTTATCATGCAATTCTGACTTTATCATGCAATTCCAACTTTATATCTTGCAATTATATCACACAATTCCAACTTTATCTCACAATTCCAACTTTATATCTCGCAATTATATTGCACAATTCGGACTTTATATCTCGCAATTCCAACTTTATATCTCGCAATTATATCTCGTAATTCCAACTTTATATCTCGCAATTCCAACTTTATATCTCGCAATTATATCTCGTAATTCCAACTTTATATATCACAATTCCAACTTTATATATCGCAATTCCAACTTTA
This sequence comes from Megalobrama amblycephala, assembly GCF_018812025.1. Lineage (NCBI taxonomy): Eukaryota > Metazoa > Chordata > Actinopteri > Cypriniformes > Xenocyprididae > Megalobrama > Megalobrama amblycephala. The sequence continues at coordinate 32,232,155 of NC_063063.1, forward strand.
TATCTCGCAATTCCAACTTTATATATCACAATTCCAACTTTATATCTCGCAATTATATCTCGCAATTCCAACTTTATATCTCGCAATTATATCTCGCAATTCCAACTTTATATCTCACAATTCCAACTTTATATCTCGCAATTCCAACTTTATATCTCGCAATTCTGACTTTATATCTTGCAATTATATCTCGTAATTCCGACTTTATATCTCGTAATTCCAACTTTATATCACGCAATTCTGACTTTATATCATGCAATTCCGACTTTATATCTCGCAATTTTACTGCGCAATTCCGACTTTATAACTCACAATTCCGACTTTATAACTTGCAATTATATCACGCAATTCTGACTTTATATCTCGCAATTCCCACTTTATAACTAACAATTCTGAATTTATAACTCACAACTGTGAGAAAAAAAGTCAGAATTCTGAGATAAAAAGCCAATTACCTTTTTTATTTTTTATTTCATGGCAGAAACAATCTTCCATACAATACAGCCAGCCTAACTTAGGCAACTGCCCTCCATTTAATTTAACAACAATGTAAATCGTGAAACGACAGAAATCCCCCCAAAATTAATAAAAATGCCCCCAAAATTCATGATATGAATTTCCCTTGTATGAGTTCTTGTATTTTGTGTTTATAACATAATATAGTTAAGCAATATCTCATGAGCAAAAGTTCTATTTTTTCAAATATCAGCACAAATGATATATTTATTTTATTTAAAAGTACAATAAAATGAACAATAAGTTGATTATATGAACTGACAATTTTTTAGACATGGCATCTATTTTGAATGTTTTCACTCTATTTTGTGAAAATAGTTTCAAACAAAGCAGAGAAGTTGCGTCTCTCAGCAACACACAGCAGTGTTTCGTTATATTCACCGTTTTTGAATGAATCAGTTGAGTCAATGATTCAATGACCCATTCATAAAGTAAATGGATACTTGCTTCTTTCATGAATTACTGCCACCTACAGGCAGTTTTAGTTTCATGTAGTTTCATTTCATTTTCCCCAAAATGTCATATTTCTATACTCAAAATGTTATATTTAGTACATTAATCTCATAACATTATTCAGGCAATTGTAATTGCAGTGTAAATGGATTTTGATAAATGGTAAGATGGATTTTGTTGATACTGATTTCACGTAACTGTCTATAGTGTACAGTGTTACATAATTAAAAGATGATCAACAATATGTAACTTTACTTTTTATAAAAAAAATTATAAGAGGGGTGTCCTTTTTCCCCCCAAAACTGAGATTGTGATGATTGACAGCATGGTAACCATAGCAACGCTCTGGCTTCTTACATGCTTGGTACTTGATATTTTTGAGTAATGTTACAGCGACCAAAGACTCAAAAATAAAGCTAACACTTTCCTTAAAGCCTTTATATATAAATAATGCATTCTGAAAGTATTTTTAATGCATTAATTATGCCTTGTAACACACCTTATAAAGCATTGTATGATCTCATGAATAAGTTATAATACATGATAACACTTTTATCTATTCATTGAACACACCTTTAGAAAGTACAACACACTGAAACACATGACAAACAACCAATTTCAGATGAAACAAGGAATCTGCAAATATTATAATGCATTTTAACTTTGGTTACTATTATTAATGTAGAAATATAATGCATTATAATGTACATTAAAAATATCTTTATAATGCATTATACACAACGGCTTTTTGCGTTACCAAAATAATTATAAATGAACCTGCTGCAACAAACTCATCAGATGTCTGTCATTTATCATCTGGTTAGTGGATATGATGTTGACCGTGAGGTTCATACCTGCTCTTTAGTAATTTTACCCACAGCGAAATAAGAGGATTTGGGGTTGGAGAAATAAAGGCCGGACACGGATGCAGCAGGAGTCATGGCCAGAGACTCGGTCAGAGTGATTCCTGCAGAAGAACATGAAGAGACACCATCAGATCCCATCATCACGCTCAGACACTTTTGGATAGTAACATCTATTTTCAAACTACATAATCAGAAAAACAAACACAGACTGATAATAATACGCAGAACAGACTGCAGATGATGTGTGAGAGACACTTCAGGAAGCACACAGATAACAGACAGAAGACCAATGGGAATGAAGCATGCAGATGCAGCGTGTCTGTGTCTCGTACCGGTTTTCTCCTGTATGCCTGCGAGTTTCCACATGGTGAGTTTCTCGGTGTGGTCGGGTTGGCTGGGGTAACCTGCGGCCGGACGGATGCCTTCATAGCGCAGCCGGTGCAGTTCCGACGCCGGCAGATCCTCCTCGCTGCTGTAACCCCACCAATCCCTGCGAACCCGAGCATGCAGCTCCTCCGCGAACGCCTGCAGAGAAACACACAACACACTCAAATACTGCAAACAATTCTGGATAAACTGAGAATCCTGATTTTTTTTTTGTTGTTTAGAATAAATATCACGATTCTCCCACAATTCTGAACAGACAACTAAACAAAATAACACGTCATTTACTAGAGATGAATCAGCGTTTTTGAACAAATCTCTTGAATGAATTATTCAATGACATTTTTTAACAGTCACCTGTCGCCACCTACTGGTGTAATGATGTGAACGATTCTGGATAAACTGAAAATCATGATTTTTCACCCACAATTCTGAACAGACAACTAAAAATAACGTCATTTACTAGAGGTTCTGATAAAATGTTAATGATACAGTGTGTTTAAAAATATGTAATCAATTTGAATTGATTTGGAAAAAAATGGTTTAAATGAAAGATTCAGTGACCCACTCATAAATACTTAATTGTTTCATCACTGGATGAATCAGTGTTTTTGAAATGAATCTGTTGAATGAATGATTCAATGACTCATTCATAAATACTATACTCAATAAATACATTACTGGATGAGTTTTTGAACGAGTCTCTTGACTGAATGATACAATGACAAACATTTTATAACAGTCACTTGTCGCCACCTACTGGTGTAACCATGCGAATGATTCTAGATAAACTGAGAATCGCGATTTTTCTCCCATGATTCTAAACAGACAACTAAACAACATGACGTCATTTACAAGAGGTTCTGATAAAATGTTAATGCGACAGAATATTTAAAAATATGTAATTAATTTGAATTATTTGAAAAAAGAAAGTTTAAATGAATGATTCAATGACTCACATTCATAAATACTCAATTGTTTCATTACTGGATGAGTCAGCATTTTTTAAACAAATCTGTTGAATGAATGATTCAATGACAAACACATTTTTTAACAGTCACTTGTCGCCACCTACTGGTGTAACCATGCGAACGATTCTGGATAAACTGAGAATCATGATTTTACTCCCACAATTCTGAACAGGCTAAACGAAATAAACTAAACAAAATAACTTCATTTACTAGAGGTTCTGACCAAATGTTCATGCTGCAGTTTATTTAAAAATATGAAATTAATTTAAAAAAAAAAGAAAAAGATTTGAATGAATGATTCAATGACTCACTCATAAATAATTGTTTAATTACTGGATGAATTGACATTTCTGAACAAATCTCTTGAATGAAAGATTCAAAGACAAAAAAACATTTTTTAACAGTCACTTGTCACCACCTACTGATGTAACAATGTAATGACAATCTTTATTTGAATCGTCAAGTTACTTTTTATTTTGATCGCTACCATAGACATCAGTGTTTATATCCGAACTATAAACTTTTATCTCAGTACTTCTGTATTAATTTGAACTAGAAGCTAAAGTTTATAAACAAACTTTTATGTTGGCTTGAGAAAGCCTGAATGGGCACTCAAGCCAACATAATTACCGTAAGACAGAAATAATAAAACTGTGTGGTTGAAAAGACTGTTTACGAAGCAGGGTGTGTGTTGTGCACCTCAGCGAGTCGGTCCGCCAGAGCCTTGACCATGATGCTGCTGTAATCGTCGCCCTGCTGCTCAAACGCCCGACTGAGTTCTTCTGCTCCGAACACGGACACTGCGAACAGACCAATGTAATCCTGCACGCCGCTGCCACGAGGAGCCACAAAATCCGACAGGCACAGGTATGGATCCGAGCTTGCAGAGTCTTTTTCCGCCTGCGGGTGGAAAAATGTGGAAAACAGTTTTTGAACAAGTCTCTTGACTGAATGATACAATGACAAACATATTTTATAACAGTCACTTGTCGCCACCTACTGGTGTAACCATGCAAATGATTCTGGATAAACTGAGAATTGCGCTCAGAATATTTAAAAATTTGTAATTAATTTGAATAATTAAAAAAAAAAAAATAGTTTAAATGAATGATTCAATGACTCGCACACAAATACTTTACTGGATGAATAAGCGTTTTTTAAACAAATCTGTTGAATGAATGATTCAATGACTCGCACATAAATACTTTACTGGATTAATAAGCATTTTTTAAACAAATCTGTTGGATGAATGAGTCAATGACTCGCACATAAATACTTTACTGGATAAATAAGCATTTTTTAAACAAACCTGTTGAATGAATGATTCAGTGACTCGCACATAAATACTTTACTGGATAAATAAGCGTTTTTTAAACAAATCTGTTGAATGAATGATTCAATGACTCGCACATAAATACTTTACTGGATAAATAAGCGTTTTTTAAACAAATCTGTTGAATGAATGATTCAATGACTCGCACATAAATACTTTACTGGATAAATAAGCATTTTTTAAACAAATCGTTTAATGAATGATTCAATGACTCACTCATAATTACTTTACTGGATAAATAAGCATTTTTTAAATCTGTTGAATGAATGATTCAGTGACTCGCACATAAATACTTTACTGGATAAATAAGCATTTTTTAAACAAATCTGTTGAATGAATGATTCAATGACTTGCACAAATACTTTACTGGATAAATAAGCATTTTTTAAACAAATCTGTTGAATGAATGATTCAATGACTTGCACATAAATACTTTACTGGATAAATAAGCGTTTTTTAAACAAATCTGTTGAATGAATGATTCAATGACTCACTCATAATTACTTTACTGGATGAATAAGCGTTTTTTAAACAAATCTGTTGAATGAATGATTCAATGACTCGCACATAAATACTTTACTGGATAAATAAGCATTTTTTAAACAAATCTGTTGAATGAATGATTCAATGACTCGCACATAAATACTTTACTGGATAAATAAGCATTTTTTAAACAAACCTGTTGAATGAATGATTCAGTGACTCGCACATAAATACTTTACTGGATAAATAAGCGTTTTTTAAACAAATCTGTTGAATGAATGATTCAATGACTCGCACATAAATACTTTACTGGATAAATAAGCATTTTTTAAACAAATCGTTTAATGAATGATTCAATGACTCACACAAATACTTTACTGGATAAATAAGCATTTTTTAAACAAATCTGTTGAATGAATGATTCAATGACTCGCACATAAATACTTTACTGGATAAATAAGCATTTTTTAAACAAATCTGTTGAATGAATGATTCAATGACTCGCACATAAATACTTTACTGGATAAATAAGCATTTTTTAAACAAATCTGTTGAATGAATGATTCAATGACTCGCACAAATACTTTACTGGATAAATAAGCATTTTTTAAACAAATCTGTTGAATGAATGATTCAATGACTTGCACATAAATACTTTAATGGATATATAAGCATTTTTTAAACAAATCTGTTGAATGAATGATTCAATGACTCGCACATAAATACTTTAATGGATATATAAGCATTTTTTAAACAAATCTGTTGGATGAATGATTCAATGACTCGCACATAAATACTTTACTGGATAAATAAGCATTTTTTAAACAAACCTGTTGAATGAATGATTCAGTGACTCGCACATAAATACTTTACTGGATTAAGCGTTTTTTAAACAAATCTGTTGAATGAATGATTCAATGACTCGCACATAAATACTTTACTGGATAAATAAGCATTTTTTAAACAAATCGTTTAATGAATGATTCAATGACTCACTCATAATTACTTTACTGGATAAATAAGCATTTTTTAAATCTGTTGAATGAATGATTCAGTGACTCGCACAAATACTTTACTGGATAAATAAGCATTTTTTAAACAAATCTGTTGAATGAATGATTCAATGACTTGCACATAAATACTTTACTGGATAAATAAGCATTTTTTAAACAAATCTGTTGAATGAATGATTCAATGACTCGCACAAATACTTTACTGGATAAATAAGCATTTTTTAAACAAATCTGTTGAATGAATGATTCAATGACTCGCACATAAATACTTTACTGGATAAATAAGCGTTTTTTAAACAAATCTGTTGAATGAATGATTCAATGACTCACTCATAATTACTTTACTGGATAAATAAGCATTTTTTAAACAAATCTGTTGAATGAATGATTCAATGACTCGCACATAAATACTTTACTGGATTAAGCGTTTTTTAAACAAATCTGTTGAATGAATGATTCAGTGACTCGCACATAAATACTTTACTGGATAAATAAGCATTTTTTAAACAAATCGTTTAATGAATGATTCAATGACTCACACATAAATACTTTACTGGATAAATAGGCGTTTTTTAAACAAATCTGTTGAATGAATGATTCAATGACTCGCACATAAATACTTTACTGGATGAATAAGCGTTTTTTAAACAAATCTGTTGAATGAATGATTCAATGACTTGCACAAATACTTTACTGGATGAATAAGCGTTTTTTAAACAAATCTGTTGAATGAATGATTCAATGACTCACACATAAATACTTTACTGGATAAGCGTTTTTTAAACAAATCTGTTGAATGAATGATTCAATGACTCACTCATAAATACTTTACTGGATAAATAAGCGTTTTTTTAAACAAATCTGTTGAATGAATGATTAAATGACAAACACATTTTTTTACAGTCACTTGTCGCCACCTACTGGTGTAACCATGCTTCCTCTCATGTTTCCTCACACCACACTGATGCATGTAAAAACAGAATGAGCTGTGGTTGGTCGCTGTATCACAGGTCTAACCTGCTGTCTGAGGCCATGGAAGGTGGCGACGTGTGACGTGACATCATCAGCGTACAGGTGGATGTCATCACCGTCACTCTGAGCGCGCCAGAATCCCAGCAGCCCGCGGGCTTGAAGACCTCCACTGTCAATCAGTCGGTTCAGGAGCTTCACAGCGTCATCATGGACACGCCGCGCCTCCTCTCCTGAAACACACACACACACACATATTAGAGAGGTCACCCACGCTGACCTTTGACCTCATACGTTGATACTGCGGTCAATCAGACGCACCCACGGTTTTGTCCTTGAATATTTTGGGGTATCCTCGGTTGGGGTATTTGCCCCTCAACTGCCACACATCAAAGAACGGCTTCCAGTCGATGAAGTCCACCAGCTTACGCAGGTCATATGTGTCAAACACGCGTGTGCCCAAGAACTGTGGCTGCACTGAAAGCACAATCACAAACTCTTGATGAACAGAACTAAAATTATAAAGTCATCACTAGTCATGTTGACGACAGTGAAGCTCATGTAATCAGCTGGTTAGATACTAGTTTAGGTTCAGGTCATCATACCTGGTTTTGTTTGCGAGAGCCAGTCTATATGGAGGCCCTTCTCTCGAGCCCGACTCAGAGACAAGAAGCGTCTGTCCTGGAGGAAACAGAGCAGCGACATTGACACCATCATTCACTTCTTTTATTAGGAGCCAAGCACTGAAGGTAATCGTTGGCATTCTTCTTCTTATTATTATTCTTTTTCCATTTCTTCTTCCACTCTGGAAGCACATAGAACTGCTTGCAGGAAAATTATGAAATTTGGCACACAGATAGAGGATAATCTAAACTGTCACAATAGCAAATTAGGAATCTCTAACTCAATCCCTCTAGCGCCACCAACTGTCCAAAGTTGCACTCACATTTCTGCTAATAACTTTTGAACCGTAAGGGCTATAAACAAAATTCTTTTTTTTCCTCTGATTCCACCATTTTGAATTTTCTGAAAAACCTACTTCTTCAAACTCCGAGGCCGCTGCTCTGATTTTCACGAAAATTGAACCAGATCATCTTCAGACCATGCTGACAAAATGTTATGGAACTCAAGTTGATTTGTCAAACTGTTTTTGAAAAACGCACAAAACGAATTTTGCAAAGCGCTTGCAAAAATAGATGTACGGCTATATCTCCTCAAACTTTATCGTATTCTGACAAAACTTGGCGCATGTCATCAAAAGCATGTTCTGAGGCTACGTGCCGTTTCAACACAGCGCCATCTACTGGTTCGGGAATACAAAAAATGGCTATTTTTGCTAATAACTTCTGATCGGTTTGTCCAAAAATCATAAAAGTGGTCTCGTTAGGTTCAGGGCTTCATGCCGAGTCGAATGATATTTTCCAATTTTTCCATATCAGCCATTTTTGGCGTCGACCATTCATTTTGAATTTTGTAGTAAAATGCTATATTTTATGAACACATGAACGTATCGTTACGAAACTTGGTATGGGTCATCGGCACGATGCCCTGAAGGAGTCTCAGAAGTTTCAGACCAGCGCCACCTGGTGGTAAAAAAAATTGCATGCTTATATCTTTAGATGTAGTTGACTTATTTTCACGGGAGTCATCTCCTTAGATTCCTGAATCCTTGCCGAGTCCAACGATACTAAAACATGCTAGGTTTCGCCTTATGGTTGTTATTTAGTGTTTAAAGAACATTTGCGAATATCTTTGAAACCGCAAGTCCGATCAAGACGAAACCACTGTAAGAAAATTGCAAACATAGGTTGTTGACTAAACGCTAATGGCTAAATCTCAAAAATTCGATAGTAATTGGAAAAAAAAGTAATCAAAATCAGGTGTGTGTATTTTTTTGTGTTCATACATATAAATGAATATAAATTAGATATTTTCAGCAAATTTGACACTCTGAGGACACAAAAAAAAGTGGTGGGACTGCGCCACTTGGTGGCGCTATAATTGTACAAAACATGAAATTGGCTCTAACTACAGTACAGTTGGTCTGATTGGCAGTGTCATTGTCTCAGTTGCTATTATAGTCTATTATGACATTGTTGTTCTGCTGCTAGCTTCCTTGTTTGCGTCTGTCAAGCTTGGCCCCTTAATTGCTGCTTGCAGCTATATTTTTTATTATGTCTTTTCATTCTGTCTGCTTCTGTCCCCAAGACTAATCCCTTGTATGTGTAAGCATACTTGGCAATAAAGCTCATTCTGATGATTTATATTATTATCTCAGAACTGTGCACTCCTGACACATGGACATTACTTTGACACAGTCATTACTCTATACTGTAATGTAGACACATGCATTTTCTGTAAAGCTGCTTTGAAATGACATGTATTGTGAAAAGCGCTATACAAATACATGTGAACTGAACTAAATTGAGAAAAATCAAATGAACTTTGAGGCACTTTAAAAGGGTCTTGTGACCATCAGACCTTCAGTGAGTCGTAGTGATCTTGTCGGAGGTCTTCATACTCGTCCCGGATCTCCTCGAAGTAATCCTCACGGACAGCTTCATCCAGCAGCTGAGAGCACTGCACAATAATAATCATCATCATCATCATCATCAGAAGCAGCCCATCCAGTAAAAGCTTTCATATTCATCACGGGGTTAAAGGTAAGCTGAACCACTGTGTTCGAATATTATCATCAAATATGACTCATTAATAAAACAGTCTTTAGAGCTCCTTAATATAACAGATTGAATAAACGGTCTCAAAAAAATTATTACAATTGCAACAGCGTGTTCATGTGTGTCATACGTGGCTGTGCAGTTATTGGTGTATTAAACTGTAGTTGTCACAGGATGTGTGTGTATTTGAGTATTTTATGGTAAGTTTACAAATTCATGTATGATTTTGTTGCATGTAATGGTTAATTGCAGCATGCATTTGTGGGAATGAAAGGCTGTGCATTCTGGCTGACGTCTAACTCAATTATACAAGTTCTTAAATGCTGTTTGCTGCTGCTGTATGAGAGAGAGAGAGAGAGAGAGACACATCTCACCACTACTACACTGCGGGACGCGTCCAGAACATGAATGACGGGCGAGCTGTACCGCGGGGCGATTCTCACCGCGGTGTGAGTCCTGTCAAAACACACAAACAACACACCATACAGACTTCAGATCAAATAACTGTCTTAATTAGGGCTGTGTGAGTGACACCATAGAGTGACTTCTGTGGATGAGTGATGATGTGAATGAATCACTGAATCAGAATGAGTCTGTGAACCGATTCATGGAAAAGAGTCAAACTAACAACTGCTTCTGTTGCTGATGTTTAAATAACAGACTCCATAATTGTCAAAAAAAAATCTAATCAGTCTAATGACATGATCTTCATGAGAGTTAATGCTTCACTTTATTGCTGCAAACGTATGGTAAGTATCTAGTGAATGTGAGTGTCGTGGTGTCGTACTTCGATGTGGTGGCTCCGCCGATCAGCAGAGGAATCTTCAAGCCAAGACGCTCCATTTCTTTGGCAACGTGAATCATTTCATCCAGAGAAGGAGTGATGAGACCCGACAGACCGATGACATCTGCAGACACAGAGAGCGTCACGCATGCAGACAGACTCGTTCAGAGAGGAGAATATCAGAAACAGACCTGCTTTGTTTTGAATGGCCTCCCGCAGGATTCTGTCACAGGGAATCATCACTCCCAGATCAATGACCCTGAGGACACACAGACACACACACACACACACACACACACACACACACACAGAGTCGAGTTAGAATGACTCATGGGAGCGTTTACTTGTCTGACATCAAACACCTGCAGCTGCTGCAACTGAACGACCACTTAACACAAACTACCCTCAATCACACGCCAGGAGCAACACCAGCGCTCACACATACACACACTCGCACACTCACAGACTCACATAGACACACACAGACACACACTCACACCCACAGATACACACTCACACCCACAGATACACACTCACACCCACACAGACACACACTCGCACCCACACATACACACTCACACCCACAGATACACACTCACACCCACACAGATACACACTCACACCCACACAGACACACACTCACACCCACAGATACACACTCACACCCACACAGACACACACTCGCACCCACACATACACTCACACCCACACAGACACACACTCGCACCCACAGATACACACTCACACCCACACAGACACACACTCGCACCCACAGATACACACTCACACCCACAGATACACACTCACACCCACACAGACACACACTCGCACCCACACATACACACTCACACCCACACAGACACACACTCGCACCCACACAGACACACTCACACCCACAGATACACACTCGCACCCACAGATACACACTCACACCCACACAGACACACACTCGCACCCACAGATACACACTCACACCCACACAGACACACACTCGCACCCACACATACACACTCACACCCACACAGACACACACTCGCACCCACACATACACACTCACACCCACACAGACACACACTCGCACCCACACATACACACTCACACCCACACAGACACACACTCGCACCCACACATACACACTCACACCCACACAGACACACACTCGCACCCACAGATACACACTCACACCCACACAGACACACACTCGCACCCACAGATACACACTCACACCCACACAGACACACACTCGCACCCACACATACACACTCACACCCACACAGACACACACTCGCACCCACAGATACACACTCACACCCACACAGACACACACTCGCACCCACACATACACACTCACACCCACACAGACACACACTCGCACCCACAGATACACACTCACACCCACACAGACACACACTCGCACCCACAGATACACACTCACACCCACAGATACACACTCACACCCACAGATACACACTCACACCCACACAGACACACACTCGCACCCACAGATACACACTCACACCCACAGATACACACTCACACCCACACAGACACACACTCGCACCCACACATACACACTCACACCCACACAGACACACACTCGCACCCACACAGACACACTCACACCCACAGACACACACTCGCACCCACACAGACACACTCACACCCACAGATACACACTCACACCCACACAGACACACACTCGCACCCACAGACGCACACTCACACCCACAGATACACACTCACACCCACACAGACACACTCACACCCACAGATACACACTCACACCCACACAGACACACACTCGCACCCACACAGACACACTCACACCCACAGACACACACTCGCACCCACACAGACACACTCACACCCACAGATACACACTCACACCCACACAGACACACACTCGCACCCACAGACGCACACTCACACCCACAGATACACACTCGCACCCACACAGACACACTCACACCCACAGATACACACTCACACCCACACAGACACACACTCGCACCCACAGACGCACACTCACACCCACAGATACACACTCACACCCACACAGACACACACTCGCACCCACACATACACACTCACACCCACACAGACACACACTCGCACCCACACATACACACTCACACCCACACAGACACACACTCGCACCCACAGATACACACTCACACCCACACAGACACACACTCGCACCCACAGATACACACTCACACCCACACAGACACACACTCGCACCCACACATACACACTCACACCCACACAGACACACACTCGCACCCACAGATACACACTCACACCACACAGACACACACTCGCACCCACACATACACACTCACACCCACACAGACACACACTCGCACCCACAGATACACACTCACACCCACACAGACACACTCGCACCCACAGATACACACTCACACCCACAGATACACACTCACACCCACACCCATAGATACACACTCACACCCACACAGACACACTCACACCCACAGACACACACTCGCACCCACACAGACACACTCACACCCACAGATACACACTCACACCCACACAGACACACACTCGCACCCACAGACGCACACTCACACCCACAGATACACACTCACACCCACACAGACACACTCACACCCACAGATACACACTCACACCCACACAGACACACACTCGCACCCACACAGACACACTCACACCCACAGACACACACTCGCACCCACACAGACACACTCACACCCACAGATACACACTCACACCCACACAGACACACACTCGCACCCACAGACGCACACTCACACCCACAGATACACACTCGCACCCACACAGACACACTCACACCCACAGATACACACTCACACCCACACAGACACACACTCGCACCCACAGACGCACACTCACACCCACACATACACACTCACACCCACACAGACACACACTCGCACCCACACAGACACACTCACACCCACAGATACACACTCACACCCACACAGACACACACTCGCACCCACAGACGCACACTCACACCCACAGATACACACTCACACCCACACAGACACACACTCGCACCCACACATACACACTCACACCCACACAGACACACACTCGCACCCACACATACACACTCACACCCACACAGACACACACTCGCACCCACAGATACACACTCACACCCACACAGACACACACTCGCACCCACAGATACACACTCACACCCACACAGACACACACTCGCACCCACAGATACACACTCACACCCACACAGACACACTCGCACCCACAGATACACACTCACACCCACACAGACACACACTCGCACCCACACATACACACTCACACCCACACAGACACACACTCGCACCCACAGATACACACTCACACCCACACAGACACACTCGCACCCACAGATACACACTCACACCCACAGATACACACTCACACCCACACCATAGATACACACTCACACCCACACAGACACACACTCGCACCCACAGATACACACTCACACCCACACAGACACACTCGCACCCACAGATACACACTCACACCCACACAGACACACACTCGCACCCACAGATACACACTCACACCCACACAGACACACACTCGCACCCACAGATACACACTCACACCCACAGATACACACTCACACCCACACCCATAGATACACACTCACACCCACACAGACACACACTCGCACCCACAGATACACACTCACACCCACACAGACACACTCGCACCCACAGATACACACTCACACCCACAGATACACACTCACACCACACCCATAGATACACACTCACACCCACACAGACACACACTCGCACCCACAGATACACACTCACACCCACACAGACACACACTCGCACCCACAGATACACACTCACACCCACACAGACACACTCGCACCCACAGATACACACTCACACCCACACAGACACACTCACACCCACAGATACACACTCACACCCACACCCATAGATACACACTCACACCCACACAGACACACACTCGCACCCACAGATACACACTCACACCCACACAGACACACACTCGCACCCACAGATACACACTCACACCCACACAGACACACACTCGCACCCACAGATACACACTCACACCCACACAGACACACACTCGCACCCACAGATACACACTCACACCCACACAGACACACACTCGCACCCACAGACACACACTCACACCCACACAGACACACACTCGCACCCACAGATACACACTCACACCCACAGACACACACTCACACCCACACAGATACACACTCACACCCACACAGACACACACTCACACCCACAGACACACACTCACACCCACAGATACACACTCACACCACAGACACACACTCGCACCCACAGATACACACTCACACCCACACATACACACTCACACCCACACAGACACACACTCGCACCCACAGATACACACTCACACCCACACAGACACACACTCGCACCCACAGATACACACTCGCACCCACACATACACACTCGCACCCACAGATACACACTCACACCCACACAGACACACACTCGCACCCACAGATACACACTCACACCCACAGATACACACTCACACCCACAGATACACACTCACACCCACAGATACACACTCACACCACAGATACACACTCACACCCACACAGACACACACTCGCACCCACAGATACACACTCACACCCACAGATACACACTCACACCCACAGATACACACTCGCACCCACAGATACACACTCACACCCACAGATACACACTCACACCCACAGATACACACTCGCACCCACAGATACACACTCACACCCACAGATACACACTCACACCCACAGATACACACTCACACCCACAGATACACACTCGCACCCACACATACACACTCACACCCACAGATACACACTCACACCCACAGATACACACTCACACCCACAGATACACACTCGCACCCA
This sequence comes from Megalobrama amblycephala, assembly GCF_018812025.1. Classification (NCBI taxonomy): domain Eukaryota; kingdom Metazoa; phylum Chordata; class Actinopteri; order Cypriniformes; family Xenocyprididae; genus Megalobrama; species Megalobrama amblycephala. Next base: position 32,247,562 of record NC_063063.1, read on the forward strand.
CAGATACACACTCACACCCACAGATACACACTCACACCCACAGATACACACTCACACCCACAGATACACACTCACACCCACACAGACACACTCGCACCCACAGATACACACTCACACCCACAGATACACACTCACACCCACAGATACACACTCGCACCCACAGATACACACTCACACCCACACAGATACACACTCGCACCCACAGATACACACTCACACCCACAGATACACACTCACACCCACAGATACACACTCACACCCACAGATACACACTCACACCCACACAGACACACACTCGCACCCACAGATACACACTCACACCCACAGATACACACTCACACCCACAGATACACACTCACACCCACACAGATACACACTCGCACCCACAGATACACACTCACACCCACAGATACACACTCACACCACACATACACACTCACACCCACAGATACACACTCACACCCACACAGACACACTCGCACCCACAGATACACACTCGCACCCACAGATACACACTCGCACCCACACATACACACTCACACCCACACATACACACTCACACCCACACAGACACACACTCACACCCACAGATACACACTCACACCCACAGATACACACTCACACCCACAGATACACACTCACACCCACACAGATACACACTCGCACCCACAGATACACACTCACACCCACAGATACACACTCACACCCACACATACACACTCACACCCACAGATACACACTCACACCCACAGATACACACTCGCACCCACAGATACACACTCGCACCCACAGATACACACTCGCACCCACACATACACACTCACACCCACACATACACACTCACACCCACACAGACACACACTCACACCCACAGATACACACTCACACCCACAGATACACACTCACACCCACAGATACACACTCGCACCCACACATACACACTCACACCCACACATACACACTCACACCCACACAGACACACACTCGCACCCACAGACACACACTCACACCCACAGATACACACTCACACCCACAGATACACACTCACACCCACAGATACACACTCGCACCCACACATACACACTCACACCCACACAGACACACACTCGCACCCACAGATACACACTCACACCCACACATACACACTCACACCCACACAGACACACACTCGCACCCACAGATACACACTCACACCCACAGATACACACTCACACCCACAGATACACACTCGCACCCACAGATACACACTCGCACCCACACATACACACTCACACCCACAGATACACACTCACACCCACAGATACACACTCACACCCACAGATACACACTCACACCCACACAGATACACACTCGCACCCACAGATACACACTCACACCCACAGATACACACTCACACCCACAGATACACACTCGCACCCACAGATACACACTCGCACCCACACATACACACTCACACCCACAGATACACACTCACACCCACAGATACACACTCACACCCACAGATACACACTCACACCCACACAGACACACACTCGCACCCACAGATACACACTCACACCCACAGATACACACTCACACCCACAGATACACACTCGCACCCACACATACACACTCACACCCACAGATACACACTCACACCCACAGATACACACTCGCACCCACAGATACACACTCGCACCCACAGATACACACTCGCACCCACACATACACACTCACACCCACACATACACACTCACACCCACACAGACACACACTCACACCCACAGATACACACTCACACCCACAGATACACACTCACACCCACAGATACACACTCGCACCCACACATACACACTCACACCCACACATACACACTCACACCCACACAGACACACACTCGCACCCACAGACACACACTCACACCCACAGATACACACTCACACCACAGATACACACTCACACCCACAGATACACACTCGCACCCACACATACACACTCACACCCACACAGACACACACTCGCACCCACAGATACACACTCACACCCACACATACACACTCACACCCACACAGACACACACTCGCACCCACAGATACACACTCACACCCACAGATACACACTCACACCCACAGATACACACTCACACCCACAGACACACACTCACACCCACAGACACACACTCGCACCCACAGACGCACACTCGCACCCACACAGACACCCACAGACGCACACTCGCACCCACAGACGCACACTCGCACCCACAGACGCACACTCGCACCCACACAGACACCCACAGACGCTTACAGACTCACACTCACACAGTTAAACAGACCCACAGACTCGCACACACACACAGACTCGCACACACACACAGACTCGCACACACACTCGCATCTCACCTGAAGTTGTTGCACCCCAGCACGACTCCCACAATGTTTTTGCCGATATCGTGAACGTCTCCCTTCACCGTGGCCAACACAACCGTCCCCTGATACGGGTCCTGCAGAACCGGCACACATCACTAACCCAACCTGACGAGTTAATCTAGATCAGTTTACAGTAACTGTTCCCATCATCCTCTCAGATGTTTCATCTTCACTCACCACGTCTTCATCAGATCCGGACATCATCTGCTGTCTCTCCTCCTCCATGAAGGGAATCAGATGTCCGACAGCTTTCTTCATCACACGGGCTGATTTGATCACCTGATGACACACAAACTGGACCTGTGATGGATTCTACTGCAGTCTTAAAGTCACCATGAAACCAAAACCTATGGAATCTGATTCATGATTATTATTTTAAATTCATGTTCCTCATAATCTTGTACCGCAGTACCTGCGGTAAGAACATCTTTCCAGCTCCAAACAGATCTCCAACTGTCTTCATGCCGTTCATGAGCGGCCCCTCGATCACGTGCAGCGGACGGGGATAACGGTCCGTCTGAAGACGCGCCTCCTCTGTGTCCTCCACAACATGCTTCTCTATCCCCTGAGAACACACACACACACACACACACACAAGTTACAGACGATTCAAGAGATCGTATCATAAGTGAGGTTTCCGTGTGGACGAGACCCGGTTGGCAAGTGCTGACCTTGATGAGTGCGTACTCCAGCCGCTCCTCCACGCTGCTGTGCCTCCACTCATCCGTCTGGATCACCTTCTTTCCTCCTTTAGCGTTATTCTATATGAACCACAGAGGAAAACAACACTATGAGGAAGAACACAGACCGACACTTCAGTCAACAACACCAGGGACCGATCATGACTGATCATCCTCAGATTTTTGAGCTGAATCATTTTTTTACCTGGACACCAAATTAGGATCTTAACACAAGAGTTTCATCAACACTCCTTCATTAAAGTGTAATAAGTGCAAATAAATCACATTAAAACAGCGGCATGAAACTTCTCAAGTAAGGCAACATTGCTGCAAGTGTTTGCAACAAACTGAATCCAATAATATCAAGTCTTAATATTGGTTGAATAATATCGGTCTCAGGTTCTGTGTCGGTCTCGGGTTCTGGTTTAGAGCGGATTGTGATGGTCTTGGGTTCTGGTTTACAGCGGATTGTGTTGGTCTTGGGTTCTGGTTTAGAGCGGATTGTGCCGGTCTCGGGTTCTGGTTTAGAGCGGATTGTGCCGGTCTCGGGTTCTGGTTTAGAGCGGATTGTGCCGGTCTCGGGTTCTGGTTTACAGCGGATTGTGTTGGTCTTGGGTTCTGGTTTACAGCGGATTGCGATGGTCTCGGGTTCTGGTTTAGAGCGGATTGTGCCGGTCTCGGGTTCTGGTTTACAGCGGATTGTGTTGGTCTCGGGTTCTGGTTTAGAGCGGATTGTGATGGTCTTGGGTTCTGGGATTGTGATGGTCTTGGGTTCTGGTTTAGAGCGGATTGTGCCGGTCTCGGGTTCTGGTTTAGAGCGGATTGTGTTGGTCTTGGGTTCTGGTTTAGAGCGGATTGTGTTGGTCTTGGGTTCTGGTTTAGAGCGGATTGTGCCGGTCTCTGGTTCTGGTTTAGAGAGGACTGTGCCGGTCTCGGGTTCTGGTTTAGAGCGGATTGTGTTGGTCTTGGGTTCTGGTTTAGAGGGAATTGTGCCGGTCTCGGGTTCTGGTTTACAGCGGATTGTGATGGTCTTGGGTTCTGGGATTGTGATGGTCTTGGGTTCTTGTTTAGAGCGGATTGTGCCGGTCTCGGGTTCTGGTTTAGAGCGGATTGTGTTGGTCTTGGGTTCTGGTTTACAGCGGATTGCGATGGTCTCGGGTTCTGGTTTAGAGAGGAGTGTGCCGGTCTCGGGTTCTGGTTTACAGCGGATTGTGTTGGTCTTGGGTTCTGGGATTGTGATGGTCTCGGGTTCTGGTTTAGAGCGGACTATGCCGGTCTCGGGTTCTGGTTTAGAGCGGATTGTGTTGGTCTTGGGTTCTGGTTTAGAGCGGATTGTGCCAGTCTCGGGTTCTGGTTTAGAGCGGATTGTGATGGTCTTGGGTTCTGGTTTAGAGCGGATTGTGCCGGTCTCGGGTTCTGGTTTAGAGCGGATTGTGCCGGTCTCGGGTTCTGGTTTAGAGCGGATTGTGTTGGTCTTGGGTTCTGGTTTAGAGCGGATTGTGCCGGTCTCGGGTTCTGGTTTACAGCGGATTGTGATGGTCTTGGGTTCTGGGATTGCGATGGTCTCGGGTTCTGGTTTAGAGCGGATTGTGATGGTCTTGGGTTCTGGTTTAGAGCGGATTGTGCCGGTCTCGGGTTCTGGTTTACAGCGGATTGTGATGGTCTTGGGTTCTGGTTTAGAACGGATTGTGCCAGTCTTGGGTTCTGGTTTACAGCGGATTGTGATGGTCTTGGGTTCTGGTTTAGAGAGGACTGTGCCGGTCTCGGGTTCTGGTTTACAGCAGACTGTGCCGGTCTCGGGTTCTGGTTTAGAGCGGACTGTGCTGGTCTCGGGTTCTGGTTTAGAGCGGATTTTTGATGGTCTTGGGTTCTGGTTTACAGCGGATTGTGATGGTCTTGGGTTCTGGGATTGTGATGGTCTCGGGTTCTGGTTTAGAGCGGACTGTGCCGGTCTCGGGTTCTGGTTTACAGCGGATTGTGATGGTCTTGGGTTCTGGTTTAGAGCGGATTGTGATGGTCTTGGGTTCTGGTTTAGAGCGGATTGTGCCAGTCTTGGGTTCTGGTTTACAGCGGATTGTGATGGTCTTGGGTTCTGGTTTAGAGAGGACTGTGCCGGTCTCGGGTTCTGGTTTACAGCAGACTGTGCCGGTCTCGGGTTCTGGTTTAGAGCGGACTGTGCTGGTCTCGGGTTCTGGTTTAGAGCGGATTTTTGATGGTCTTGGGTTCTGGTTTACAGCGGATTGTGATGGTCTTGGGTTCTGGGATTGCGATGGTCTCGGGTTCTGGTTTAGAGAGGACTGTGCCGGTCTCGGGTTCTGGTTTACAGCGGATTGTGATGGTCTTGGGTTCTGGTTTACAGCGGATTGTGATGGTCTTGGGTTCTGGGATTGCGATGGTCTCGGGTTCTGGTTTAGAGAGGACTGTGCCGGTCTCGGGTTCTGGTTTACAGCGGATTGTGATGGTCTTGGGTTCTGGTTTAGAGCGGATTGTGACAGTCTTGGGTTCTGGTTTACAGCGGATTGTGATGGTCTTGGGTTCTGGTTTAGAGAGGACTGTGCCGGTCTCGGGTTCTGGTTTACAGCAGACTGTGCCGGTCTCGGGTTCTGGTTTAGAGCGGACTGTGCTGGTCTCGGGTTCTGGTTTAGAGCGGATTTTTGATGGTCTTGGGTTCTGGTTTACAGCGGATTGTGATGGTCTTGGGTTCTGGGATTGCGATGGTCTCGGGTTCTGGTTTAGAGCGGACTGTGCCGGTCTCGGGTTCTGGTTTACAGCGGATTGTGATGGTCTTGGGTTCTGGTTTAGAGCGGATTGTGATGGTCTCGGGTTCTGGTTTACAGAAGACTGTGATGGTCTTGGGTTCTGGTTTAGAGAGGACTGTGCCGGTCTCGGGTTCTGGTTTACAGCGGATTGTGATGGTCTTGGGTTCTGGTTTAGAGCGGATTGTGATGGTCTTGGGTTCTGGTTTAGAGCGGATTGTGATGGTCTTGGGTTCTGGTTTAGAGAGGACTGTGCCGGTCTCGGGTTCTGGTTTACAGCGGATTGTGATGGTCTCGGGTTCTGGTTTAGAGCGGACTGTGCTGGTCTCGGGTTCTGGTTTAGAGTGGATTTTTGATGGTCTCGGGTTCTGGTTTAGAGCGGATTGTGATGGTCTCGGGTTCTGGTTTACAGAAGACTGTGATGGTCTTGGGTTCTGGTTTAGAGAGGACTGTGCCGGTCTCGGGTTCTGGTTTACAGCGGATTGTGATGGTCTTGGGTTCTGGTTTAGAGCGGATTGTGATGGTCTTGGGTTCTGGTTTAGAGAGGACTGTGCCGGTCTCGGGTTCTGGTTTACAGCGGATTGTGATGGTCTCGGGTTCTGGTTTAGAGCGGACTGTGCTGGTCTCGGGTTCTGGTTTAGAGCGGATTTTTGATGGTCTTGGGTTCTGGTTTACAGCGGATTGTGATGGTCTTGGGTTCTGGGATTGTGATGGTCTCGGGTTCTGGTTTAGAGCGGACTGTGCCGGTCTCGGGTTCTGGTTTACAGCGGATTGTGATGGTCTTGGGTTCTGGTTTAGAGCGGATTGTGATGGTCTTGGGTTCTGGTTTAGAGCGGATTGTGCCAGTCTTGGGTTCTGGTTTACAGCGGATTGTGATGGTCTTGGGTTCTGGTTTAGAGAGGACTGTGCCGGTCTCGGGTTCTGGTTTAGAGCGGACTGTGCTGGTCTCGGGTTCTGGTTTAGAGCGGATTTTTTGATGGTCTTGGGTTCTGGTTTACAGCGGATTGTGATGGTCTTGGGTTCTGGGATTGCGATGGTCTCGGGTTCTGGTTTAGAGAGGACTGTGCCGGTCTCGGGTTCTGGTTTACAGCGGATTGTGATGGTCTTGGGTTCTGGTTTACAGCGGATTGTGATGGTCTTGGGTTCTGGGATTGCGATGGTCTCGGGTTCTGGTTTAGAGAGGACTGTGCCGGTCTCGGGTTCTGGTTTACAGCGGATTGTGATGGTCTTGGGTTCTGGTTTAGAGCGGATTGTGACAGTCTTGGGTTCTGGTTTACAGCGGATTGTGATGGTCTTGGGTTCTGGTTTAGAGAGGACTGTGCCGGTCTCGGGTTCTGGTTTACAGCAGACTGTGCCGGTCTCGGGTTCTGGTTTAGAGCGGACTGTGCTGGTCTCGGGTTCTGGTTTAGAGCGGATTTTTGATGGTCTTGGGTTCTGGTTTACAGCGGATTGTGATGGTCTTGGGTTCTGGGATTGCGATGGTCTCGGGTTCTGGTTTAGAGCGGACTGTGCCGGTCTCGGGTTCTGGTTTACAGCGGATTGTGATGGTCTTGGGTTCTGGTTTAGAGCGGATTGTGATGGTCTCGGGTTCTGGTTTACAGAAGACTGTGATGGTCTTGGGTTCTGGTTTAGAGAGGACTGTGCGGTCTCGGGTTCTGGTTTACAGCGGATTGTGATGGTCTTGGGTTCTGGTTTAGAGCGGATTGTGATGGTCTTGGGTTCTGGTTTAGAGAGGACTGTGCCGGTCTCGGGTTCTGGTTTACAGCGGATTGTGATGGTCTCGGGTTCTGGTTTAGAGCGGACTGTGCTGGTCTCGGGTTCTGGTTTAGAGCGGATTTTTGATGGTCTCGGGTTCTGGTTTAGAGCGGATTGTGATGGTCTCGGGTTCTGGTTTTCAGAAGACTGTGATGGTCTTGGGTTCTGGTTTAGAGAGGACTGTGCCGGTCTCGGGTTCTGGTTTACAGCGGATTGTGATGGTCTTGGGTTCTGGTTTAGAGCGGATTGTGATGGTCTTGGGTTCTGGTTTAGAGAGGACTGTGCCGGTCTCGGGTTCTGGTTTACAGCGGATTGTGATGGTCTCGGGTTCTGGTTTAGAGCGGACTGTGCCGGTCTCGGGTTCTGGTTCAGAGTGGATGGTTCTGGTTCTACAGTACCTGTGCGTACAGCAGGAGTTTCTCTGTGGCGTCTGGGTCTCTGTTCCAGATGATGTTCTCACAGAGCAGCAGGAGCTCTTTATCGATGTCGTCATACACCGGCAGATTGCCAGCGTTCACGATTCCCATGTCCATCCCATCCTGAACACACACACACACACACACACACACACACACACACACACACACACGTTTACTGTCGCTCATGAGTTTGTACAAACATAAATCTTCTCATCCATGGAGTTTCAGGTCTGATGATGTGATGCAGCTGCACCTTGATGGCGTGGTAGAGAAAGGCTCCATGCATGGCCTCTCTGATGACGTCCATCCCTCTGAAGGAGAAGGAGAGGTTGGACAGGCCGCCGCTGACCCTCGCGCCCGGCAGATTCTCCTGCGCACATACAGAACATTAACACAGAGATCCTTCAGCCAGAACGGGTTCATCAATGACTCGTCCGGCAGACCTTTATTCTCCGGGTGGCTTTGATGAAGTTGACGGCGTACATGCGGTGCTCGTCCATGCCTGTGCCGATGGTCAGGATGTTTGGGTCAAAGATGATGTCATTGGGGTTGAAGCTCGCCTTACTGATCAGGAGGTGATAAGCACGCGAACAGATCCGCACCTTCTCATCCGTTTCTGTCGCCTAGAGACACAGAAAACACATGAGCAGGGGCTTTATTCTCAAAATCACACCAACACTGATTATTTAAGTTTGTTTTTTATTTAACAAGTAATTCACAAAAGGTTAGGTTACATATTTCAATATTTCGTCAAATAATTATGATTTACGCACACAACACATCAAATCGAATTGTAAACCGTTTGTATCCCACCTGTCCGTCTTCATCAAACGCCATGACGACCACAGCGGCGCCGTAGCGTCGGACCTGTCGGGCGCGGCGCAGGAATTCTTCTTCGCCCTCCTTCAGGCTGATGCTGTTGACGATGCATTTGCCCTGACAGCACTTTAACCCCGCCTCGATGACCGCGAAGTTCGACGAGTCGATGCACAGCGGCACCTGCGGCAGAGGTCAGAGGTCACCACAACATACACGCAGCAAAGGTTTATTATAGATAATATTTCATATGCAATTTCCAGAAGATTCCATAAGATCTCTTGAAACTTTAATTGAATAAGGCTGATAATGGCTGCAGCTTCACCTTGGCGATGTCGGGTTCAGAGGCGATGAGTTTACAGAAGCGGCTCATCGCAGCGGCTCCGTCCAGCATCCCCTCGTCCATGTTGATGTCCAGAACCTGAGCGCCCATCTCCACCTGAGCTTTAGCGATGCTCAATGCCTCCTACACACACAGAGAGAGAGACTGTCAATCTAGAGCAGCTCACGGTTAAAGTCCCCATGAAATCAAAACCTTCAACTTTTGTTTTTTTTGTTTTAAATTCATGTTCCTGGTAATCTTGAATCAGAATCTTCTCCTCCCTCTTGCAGCATCTCTTCTCTTCTCTGATGAGGGCGGGGCAACCTGTCACTCACATGAGATCCACCAATAACAAACCACAACTATCCAATCAATTCCCCACAGACAAAATCAAGCCCCGCCCTACATTTGTTCTTGTTTGCGAAGCACTCAAATATATGCCACAATAGAGATGAAAAGACGTGCAACATTCTTTACATGCTGAGTTTATCGTCCAGTAAATGTCCAGCAGTCTGTCAACAGCTTGCATGTTATATATTTTAAGGCTAATATCAGCGAAACGAACCTCATATTGTCCAGCCATGATGAGCTTGGCAAACCTGCGTGATCCGGCGACGTTACAGCGCTCACCGATGTTCACGAAGTTTGTGTACGGGCCAATCCTGAACGGCTCCAGACCTGAGCCAAAAACACAATGTCACATATGCAAATAATCATCATCATTAATATTATTATTTAACTTGATAATTGTCAGCATTCTGACACTTTTTCTGACTTTTTTCCTTAGAAATCATCATAAATTAGGTATTGTTCAAATGCTTAAACTCTCAAAATTAATCCTGTGAAACAAGTTTAGAAATTGGACACTGTCTTACCATGGAAACGCTACTTTAACACCTTTCAACAGGCTCCTCCCACTAGTGGGTGGAGTCATGTCTCATATTACAAAATTTACTGCGCTATTTTATAATCAAATCTTTTTCCAATCGTGACAAAATGCATATTGATGGAGACTCAAAGTTCCATATTGTGACAGAAATTAATTAATTTATGACAAGATATGCATTATATTGAGTGCGAGTTTCCCTGGTGGCTGTTTTTGGTAAAGCGCCTAAACAAAATTTTTGTGATATCGACTTCAAATTTGGAACACAACTTGGATAGGCAAAGGGCTTTGATTTTATAGCAATTTTTGATTTCAAATTGTTTGTTTTGTAAAATACATATTTTGCATAAAATAAAAAAAAAATTAGCTTATATATGTATAACATATGTGTATAACATTTTTACACTTTCATTTTCTGACGTGCTTCTGCAATAATCTCCTGAGCGTCCCTTTAAAAAGAGGTCTGTATTCCACAGCGTTCACAAATTAAAATCATTTCAGACATTTAAACAGGTTAATATGCAAGGGTTAATTCCAGGTGAGGCAGAGCGGTTTAAAGATGAAGGCAGACGCACCTGACAGCAGCATATAATCACTGTACACATCTGTAGGAGGAACTCTGGGTTTGACGTGACGCACACTTTCAGCAATCGCCCTGAAAAACACACACATCCTTGAGTTCAGCGATCTCGACACCAACACACACTCAAGGATGAATCACTCTCACACACCGGATGTGATCGGGTGTCGTTCCGCAGCAGCCGCCAACAATATTCACCAAACCGTCCACAGCAAACTCCTGCGGGAACATAACGTGTGTTATGAGAAACCCCTTCGGACACATTCGCACGCGTCAGGAGGGTTTGTGTAACGCTGCGTTACCTTTAAATGTGACGCTGTGACAGCAGGTGTCTCGTCGTAGCCTCCGAATGTGTTGGGAAGCCCTGAAAACCAACACACGGATCAGAATACTGTAAACATGTGCATGTGATACAGAGTGCAGTATAATTACTTCAAACTGTTGTCACGTGTTCCATTTCATCATATGGTTCATCGTGTTCTGAACTCACCAGCGTTTGGGTAACAGATGACAAACGCTCCGGTGCTCTTGCCTATGGCTTCGATGAACGGACGCATCTCAGACGCACCGAGAGCACAGTTCAAACCAATGCTGGAACACAGAGAGAGACAGAATATCACTCAAACATCTCTGAGGAGAAACACGATTCACTGAAGATGGAGAATGTGAGGAGGAGTGAATGAAGAGGTCAGACTGATTCTCACCACAGCGGCTGAGTGTGAGACACACTGATGACGAACGCCTCGCCCGTCTGACCCGAGAGTGTGCGGCCGCTCTTATCTACGATAGTGCCTGAGATCTGCACACACACACACACACTATTATTATATACAGCCTAACACACACGCTCACACTGAACAAACTCAACATACACTAATACACTCAACACACAACACTCAACACAACGCACACGCACAACTCAACACTCAATAATGCGCACGCACAACTCAACGCACTCAACACTCAAAACAACGCGCACACGCAACTCAACACAACACGCGCGCACAACTCAACACACTCAACGTAACTCAACGTAAACACAACTCAACACACTCAACACAACCTGGCGCACACGCACGCACAACTCAACACACTCAACGTGCACGCACAACTCAACACTCAACACAACGCGCACGCACACAACTCAACACTCAACATAACGCGCACACGCAACTCAACACAACACGCACACACAACTCAACACAACGCGCGCACAATTCAACACACAAAAACGCGCACGCACAACAACTCAACTCAACACAACGCGCACGCACAACTCAACGCACTCAACACAACGCGCACAACAACTCAACACAACGCGCACACACAACTCAACACAACAACGCGCACGCACAACTCAACACTCAACACAACGCGCAGGCACAACTCATTCAACAACACGCACGCACAACTGAACACAATGCGCACGCACAACTCAACACACTCAACAACGCGCAGGCACAACTCAACACTCAACATAACATGCACGCACAACTCAACACACTCAACACAACGCGCACACACAACTCAACACAACAACGCACACGCACAACTCAACACTCAATAATGCGCACGCACAACTCAACGCACTCAACACTCAAAACAACGCGCACACGCAACTCAACACAACACGCGCGCACAACTCAACACACTCAACGTAACTCAACGTAAACACAACTCAACACACTCAACACAACATGCGCGCACACGCACGCACAACTCAACACACTCAACGTGCACGCACAACTCAACACTCAACACAACGCGCGCGCACACAACTCAACACTCAACATAACGCGCACACGCAACAACACAACACGCACACACAACTCAACACAACACAACGCGCGCACAATTCAACACACAAAAACGCGCACGCACAACAACTCAACACAACGCGCACGCACAACTCAACGCACTCAACACAACGCGCACAACAACTCAACACAACGCGCACACACAACTCAACACAACAACGCGCACGCACAACTCAACACTCAACACAACGCGCAGGCACAACTCATTCAACAACGCGCACGCACAACTGAACACAATGCGCACGCACAACTCAACACACTCAACAACGCGCAGGCACAACTCAACACTCAACATAACATGCACGCACAACTCAACACACTCAACACAACGTGCGCACAACTCAACACAACACGCACACACAACTCAACACACTCAACACAACGTGCATGCACAACTCAACTCAACACAAAAACACAACGCGCACGCACAACTCAACGCACTCAACAACGCGCATGCACAACTCAACACTCAACACAACATGCGTCCACAACTCAACTCAACACTCAACACAATGAGCACGCACAACTCAACGCACTCAACACAAAGCGCACGCACAACTCAACAACGCGCATGCACAACTCAACACAACGCACACGCACAACTCAACACAACGCAACGTGCGCACAACTCAACAACGCGCACTCACAACTCAACACACTCAACACAACGTGCGCACAACTCAAAACTCAACACAATGCAACGTGCGCACAACTCAACGCGCACGCACAACTCAACACAACGTCCGCACAACTCAACGCGCCGCACAACTCAACACACTCAACACAATGCGCACACACAACTTAACGCGCACGCACTCAACAGGTATGCACTCACAACTCAACACACACATGCACTCAACACACACGCACAGACTCAACACTCACCAAAATGCTCTAACAAGTCAACACACACTCTCACAACGCGCACGCACAACACAACACAACGCACAACTCAACACACTCAACACAACGCGCACGCACAACTCAACACACTCAAAACAACGTGCACACAACTCAACACACTCAACACAACGTGCACACAACTCAACACACTCAACACTCAACACAACGCACACGCACAACTCAACACACTCAACACTCAACACAACGTGCGCACAACTCAACACACTCAACAACGCGCACTCACAACTCAACACACTCAACAACGCGCACTCACAACTCAACACACTCAACACAATGCGCACACACAACTTAACGCGCACGCACTCAACAGGTATGCACTCACAACTCAACACACACATGCACTCAACACACACGCACAGACTCAACACTCACCAAAATGCTCTAACAAGTCAACACACACTCTCACAACGCGCACGCACAACACAACACAACGCACACGCACAACTCAACACACTCAACACAACGCGCACGCACAACTCAACACACTCAACACAACGCGCACGCACAACTCAACACACTCAACACAACGCACACGCACAACTCAACACACTCAACACTCAACACAACGTGCGCACAACTCAACACACTCAACAACGCACACGCACAACTCAACACACTCAACACAACGTGCGCACAACTCAACACTCAACACAACGCACACGCACAACTCAACACACTCAACACTCAACACAACGCACACGCACAACTCAACACACTCAACACTACGCACACGCACAACTCAACACAACGTGCGCACAACTCAACACACTCAACACTCAACACAACGCACACGCACAACTCAACACACTCAACACTCAACACAACGCACACGCACAACTCAACACAACGTGCGCACAACTCAACACACTCAACACAACGTGCGCACAACTCAACACTCAACGCGCACTCACAACTCAACACACTCAACACTCAACACAACGCACACGCACAACTCAACACACTCAACACTCAACACAACGCACACGCACAACTCAACACACTCAACACAACGCGCACTCACAACTCAACACACACGCACAGACTCAACACTCACCAAAATGCTCTAACAAGTCAACACACACTCTCACAACGCGCACGCACAACACAACACAACGCACACGCACAACTCAACACACTCAACACAACGCGCACGCACAACTCAACACACTCAACACTCAACACAACGCACACGCACAACTCAACACACTCAACACACACACATGCATGAGCAAACACACACACACTCTCTCTCTCTCTCTCACACACACTCTCTTGTGAATTGTGGGTCATTCCACAGGCGTAATGGTTTTTATACTGTACAAACTGTATTTTCTCTCCCCCTACACTACCCCTAAACCTAACCATCACAGGAAACTGTGCACACTTTTACTTTCTTACAAAAACTCATTCTGTGTGATTTATAAGCCTTTTGAAAAGTGGAGACATGGGGAATATCCTCATAATCACCCTCTCCTTGTAATACCTATGTCATAATCATGTCATTATACACATGCGTGTCCTGATATGTCACACACACACACACACACACACAGTGTGTTCATGTGAGAAACAGATGAGCAGATCAAGTACAGCGAGTGTTAAACACTTACAAGCACAGGTCGAGGTTCATAACTCTCCTCAAACAGCTTGTCGATGGCAAATAAAGCCGCCTGATGGAAACACAGACATCAGTCATAATACAGAAATAATACACAAAAAAAACAATCATCATATAACATGTAAACATACAAACTCTGAAATGTAAGAACTGGTATTTTCTGCTGTGATGTCATGCACTTATATTTAGTATGAATTTAGTTGATGTAACACTGCTAATAATCCTCTATTTCAGTGTTCCTCACTCAGATGTGCATCAGATCGTTGTACCTTTGCATTAGCCGTATCAAAGATGGTTTCCACCAGCAGAACATCAGCGCCTCCATCCAGCAGACCCTTCACCTGCTCCGCATACGCCTCCACCAGCTCGTCAAACGCTGAACACACACACACACACACGTCACACGTGAAGAACAGCTGCACACGTTCATCACAAACACACACTCAGTCTTACTGATGTTCCTGAAGTCGGGTCTTTCCACCGACGGCGACACAGACAGCGTTTTATTGGTGGGACCCAGGGCTCCTGCTACGAACCGCTTGCAACCTGCGCACAACAACACCGACGTCACGAACGCCACGCTACCAACAGATAATGATGCGAGAGACTGACGAATAAATGACCTGTTTGTGCTGTGACATCATCAGCCGCTCTCCTCGCCAGTTCAGCAGACGCCTTATTCAGCCGATACGCCTGACACACAACAACCGCCACACGTTACTGATGAACAAATAATCCATTATCATTTAAAGGGTTAGTTCACCCAGAAATGAAAATAATGTCATTAATTACTCACCCTCATGTCGTTCCACACCCGTAAGACCTTCGTTCATCTTCAGAACACAAATTAAGATATTTTTGTTGAAATCCGATGGCCCTGCATAGCCAGCAATGACATTTCCTCTCTCAAGATCCATTAATGTACTAAAAACATATTTAAATCAGGTCATGTGAGTACAGTGGTTCAATATTAATATTATAAAGCCACAAGAATATTTTTGGTGCGCTAAAAAAACAAAATAACGACTTATATAGTGATGGCCGATTTCAAAACACTGCTTCAGGAAGCTTCGGAGCGTTATGAATCAGTGTGTCGAATCAGCGGTTCGGAGCGTCAAAGTCACGTGATTTCAGCAGTTTGACACGTGATCTGAATCATGATTCGACACAAAAGATTCATAACGCTCCGAAGCTTCCTGAAGCAGTCGACCATCACTATATAAGTCGTTATTTTGTTTTTCTGGCGCACCAAAAATATTTTTGTGGCTTTATAATATTAATATTGAACCACTGTACTCACATGACCTGATTTAAATATGTTTTTAGTGCATTAATGGATCTTGAGAGAGGAAATGTCATTGCTCAGGCCTCACTGAGCCATCGGATTTCATCAAAAATATCTTAATTTGTGTTCCGAAGATGAACGAAGGTCTTATGGGTGTGGAACGGCATGAGGGTAAGTAATTAATTACATTATTTTCATTTTTGGGTGAACTAACCCTTTAAAGTGCCCCTATTATGAGTTCTGGAATCTCCTACAATTTATTTAGCCAAAAACACTTTAATTCTCTCATAATATCCACTGCAGCATCAGCTCTTTTCTCTCAGTGTCTGAAACGCTTCGTTCAAAGATTCGGGCACTCTAAACCCCGCCCCTCTGAGAGCTGCTCTGCTCTGATTGGTCAGAAACCGAACGCTCATTATCATATCTGAATTTCAGCACTTGATGTCAAACACATAAATGAAAGCAACGGTCACCAGATCCTCCATGGCGTAGTCCTGCTGAGCGACGCTGGTGCTGCTGAAGGTGTTCGTCTCAATGATGTCAGCGCCGGCCTCCAGATACTCCTGCGGACACACAGACGCGCTGATTCAGATCACTTCAATGGCTTTTAAAGCTCACACACACACACACACACACACACACACACACACACACACACACACACACACACACACACACCTTGTGTATGCTGTAGATGACGTCCGGTTGAGTGATGCTCAGGATGTCATTATTGCCCTTCAGACTCTTGGGATGATCTTTGAACTCTTGACCTCTGAAATCTTCCTCCTCCAGGTTCCTCTGCTGGATCATCGTTCCCATTCCTCCGTCCAGAACCAGAATCCTCTGCTGCAGGAGCTGCACGAGTTCATCCCGGAGAGACAACGCTCTTCCTGCTCAACACACACACACACACACACACACACAGATGTTGATGTTAGAAAAAATTAGAAATGCTCTGGTAATACATTGTAATTGTCATGCCGATAAAGCACACCTTGAATTAAATTGAGAGACACACAAAGAGAGAGACATACAAACACACAAACACACCAAATCACAAACACACACAGAGAGAGACACACACACACATACAGACAGAAAATCACACACGCACATGCAGACGCACAAAACAAACAAACAGAGACACACACACACACACACACACACACACACTCACAAATAAACCGACAGAGACACACACACACACACACACACTCACAAATAAACCGACAGAGACACACACAAAAAAAACCACACACACAGACACACAAATTGCACATGCACGTGCAGACGCACACAGACACACAAAACAGACACAAACAAATCACACACGCACACACACACAAATAAAGAGACACACAGACATACAAAGATACACACACAGACACAAATAAACAGACATACACAAATACACAGACACACAAACAAATTACACACATGCATATACAAAGACAAACACACACACAGACACACAAATCGCACACGCACGTGCAGACGCACACAGACACAAACAGATATACACACAGAGACATACACACACAAAGATACACACAAATAAACACATACATAGACACACACACAAATGCACAGACAGACACACACAAACACACACAGACACAAATAAATCACACACATGCATACACAAAGACAGACACACACAAACAGACACATACACACACAGACACACAAATCACACACACGCACACATAAAGACACACAAATACACAGAGACACACACAGACACACAAATAAAACAGACATACACACAAACGGGCACAAACAGAGAGAGACACACACAGAGAGACACAAATCACACACGCACATGCAGACGCACACAGACACACAAACAAATCACACACACACAAATAAACAAACATACACACACACACACACACAAAGATACACACAAATAAACAAACATACATACACACACACAGACAAATCACACACATGCATACACAAAGACAGACACACACACAAACAGACACAAACACATCACACATACACACATAAAGACACACAAATCACACACACGCACACATAAAGACACAAATACACAGAGACACACACAGACACACAAACAAATCACACACAAATAAAACAGACATACACACAAACGGGCACACAAACAGAGAGAGACACACACAGAGACACAAATCGCACACGCATGTGCAGACGCACACAGACACACAAACAAATCACACACACACAAAGAAACAAACATACACACACACACACACACACACACGCACACAAAGATACAGACATACATACACAGACACAGATAAATAAATCACACACATGCATACACAAAGACAGACACACACACAAACACATCACACATAAAGACACACAAATCACACACGCACACAAACAGACATACAAAAACACACAAGTGCACACACAAACAAGAGACAAACACACACAGAGAGACACAAACACAAATCACACACATGCATACACAAACAAACAAACAGACACACAAATAAAACAGACATGCACACAAACATAGAGAGACACACACAGAGAGACACAAATCGCACACGCATGTGCAGACGCACACAGACACACAAACAAATCACACACACACAAAGAAACAAACAGACATACACACACACAAGCACACAAAGATACACACAAATAGACACAAACACACACAGACAAATAAATCACACACATGCATACACAGACACACAAACACATCACACATAAAGACACACAGACACACAAATCACACACGCACACAAACAGACATACAAAAACACACAAGCGTACACACAAACAAGAGACAAACACACACAGAGAGACACAAACACAAATCACAGACACACACAATCAAGTCAGCTTTATTTCTACAGCGCTTTATACAACACAGATTGATTCAAATCAGCTTCACAGTAATAAATCAGAATTAATGATGCAAAAATTCATCAAATATGAGAGAAATTCAGATTCTCATTAATCAGATCAGATCATTTCTACAGAAGAAAGTCATTATTCAACTCAAATTACTTCAATGTTGATTCAATTCAGTTCAATAACTTCAATAACTCGCAAAAGATTCATCAATCACGAATTCACAACAAAACTTAAAACGATGATTTAAAAAATGTTGCAAATAATCTTCAGTGATTTTTTTTTTTTTTGTGTGCAAAAATACACTTTAAATTCAGCAATTTTGATTTTGATGTCAATGACATACTGATGCACTGATCAGGCTGATGACGTCACCGGCATGGATCATAACAAAATATTTTCAGCCTGACTGACACACGTGCACTGCTGTCCGTGCACGCGCACACAAACAAACAAACAAATAGCTTCTGTTACACAAGAAATCAAAGCTGCATCAAACTGATCCATAACATCTTCATTTCTCTCTGACTCTCACATCACACACTAAAATTAATAATAACATCATCATTTGCATGAATCAGATTGATTTGGGCAGCGATCAGCTGATGCAACTGAAGCGCGTGCATGCATCACCTGTTGCAGCAGAACCGAGCCTGAACTCACCGGAACTGTGATGAATCGTCGGCGGCATCGTGCCGAATAAACAGCCGAATGAGTGTGACGTTAAACGCAGTGCAGTGAAGTCAGGCCGGGTGTGTGAAACTCCGACAAACTTTCTTGTTGGGAAAGTTCTGCGCGCCGAACACGTGTAGGAGAGTCGCGCATGCGCGGCCTGACACGGGCACTGCTGTGCATGCGCGACTCCTGCTGTTGTGTAATTTCCACACCTTTATGTACATATATGTAAATATTTTAAACCATAATAATATATATAAATAAAGGATTTTATTCCTTATAACGACAGAGCATAAATAACTTAATAAAGCAGGAAAAGCATTTAAACTATAATATCTAATAATTGAATAATATGTGATGTAAGGATCATATGGGTCATTAAGTCCAAAAAAGAACTGGAACTCCAGAACCATTTGGATCCAGCACAAACCAGCTTCAGTTTGACCTTTGACCCTCAGCATGAGAATCACCTGATGGGTAAAGTTCAGTTCACATGAACACACACGTGATGTTCAAACTGATTCAGGCTCCATGCCTCAGTTTATTGTCTTTTGAAAAATTATGTGTAATTAATGAGACAATCTTTGTGTTTTTCACAGCAACATGAAACAGTTTC
The DNA here is from genome assembly GCF_018812025.1 of Megalobrama amblycephala. NCBI lineage: Eukaryota > Metazoa > Chordata > Actinopteri > Cypriniformes > Xenocyprididae > Megalobrama > Megalobrama amblycephala. Next base: position 32,267,972 of record NC_063063.1, read on the forward strand.
GATCTGTGTGTGTGCGTGACACGTGTTATTGATCCAGGCATGAACGTGTCTTACTGCTGACCACAGACCTGATCTATACTGACTGACCCTGCCTGTGACCTCTGACCTCTCCTGCAGCTCTCCTGATGGGAGACGCTTTGAATCTATTGAACCGATGCTTCGCTAAATGATTCACTGTTTTGAAGGTTCCACAGTAACACACTGAGGACATCTGCTGGTCAAACACCACAGTCACAGTGAAACTGCTGTTAGATTCACAGTAGGAGTCATTCTAGATCTAGATTATAAAAGATTTCTGAAGCACAGAGTCAATCAAGAGATTCACTGGGAATCACATTATTGAATAGAACTACTACTGATTCAGCCTCATCATAAAATATATATTTCTTCATTTAGTTTCAACTCAGATGTTGTTTCTGGGCACAGTTATGACCCTGCTTTTCATATTTGCTCAATATTACTTCAACACATAGGGAAAAAATCATGCGTTTGTAAATAATTATGACATAAAACTCAAAATTATGACATACTATATCATAATTATTACATTAATAAGTAGTAATAATTGAGTTTAAGTCTTAATTATGACAAAAATTCAAAATGACGTCAAAGTAATGACATAAAAAGTCAAATATATGACATTACTAAGTCATAATTATGGCAATAATACTTGCAATTATTTACAAAAAGTTAAAATTATTAGATAAAAAGACATAAGTCATAATTATGAGTCAAAAAGTTGAAATCATGATATACTAAATCAATTATGACAAGTAATAATTTCACATAAAAAGTTGAAATTATGGCACAAGTAATAATTATGAAAATTAAAAAGTCAATTATGACAAAGTAAAAATTATGATATAAAAAGTCAAAATTATGGCATACTAAAGTCATAATTGACAAGTACTTATATCATAATTATGACTCATTATGTCAAATACTTAAATGAAAATGACAAAAAGTTACATTTATCAGATACAAATTTGAAACTGACATAAAATTAAGTCAAAATTGACGTCATAATTTTTAGTCAAAAAGTTGAAATTATGATACACTTTATCATAATTATGACAAAAAGCTGAAACTATGACGAAAATTATGACATAAGTCATAATTATGACAGTCAAAATTATGCGATAAAAAGTTGAAATTATGGCATAAGTAATAATTATGAAATTAAAAAGTCAAAATTATGAGATAAAAGTTAAAACTTATGGCACAAGTAATAATTATGAAATTAAAAAGTCAAAATTATGAGATAAAAGTTAAAACTTATGGCATAAGTAATAATTATGAAATTAAAAAGTCAAAATTATGACATTACTAAGTCATAATTATGACACAAGTACTTATGTCATAAAGACTTAGTATGTCAGTTACTTACAAAAAGTTTAAATTATCAGGTAAAAAGTTTAAATTGACAAAGTAACAATGACAAATCATAATTGAGTCAAAAAGTTGAAATTATGATATACTAAATCATAATTATGACAAATAATAATTTACATAAAAAGCTGAAACTATGACAAAAAGTATGACATAAGTCAAAATTATGCAATGAAAAGTTGAAATTATGGCATAAGTAATAATTATGAAATTAAAAAGTAAAATTAAAAGGTCGAATGACATGAAAAGTCAAAATTATGACACTACATAGTACTTGTCATAATTATGACTTTGTATGTCAATTACAGTACTTACAAAAAGTCAAAATTATCGGATAAAAATTTGAAATTGACTCATAATTATGACAATAATTTACATAAAGTTGAAACTATGACAAAAAGTAAAAAGTATTACATGAGTCATAATTATGACAAAGTAATGACATAAAAAGTCAAAATTATGATATACTAAGTCATAATAATGACACAAGTGCTCATATAATTATGACAAAGCATGTCAATTACTTAAAAGAAAATTATGACAAAAAGTCAAAATTATCAGGCCAAAAGTTGAAATAATGATATACTAAATAATAATTATGACAAATAATTAAAAAAAAGTTGAAATTATGACAAAAAGTGATCTAATCACTACTGAGAATAATAGAGATGATCAAAATAATATGTGAATAAATAAATAAAACAGCAGATTCATTACAGTAATGAGAACTGCTTTACTTTTGAATGAGATTCACTTTCTATGAGCAAAACGCTCGAATGACGTCAGATTTGTGGCTGGATGCGTTTAATTTCTGATTAAGTGTCCTGCAGTTGAGGGACAAAAAAATGCTTTAAAAATGTGAAAGTTAATTATTATTTCTGTGGAATGCGATATGTATTTCTGCTGCAATTATTTGCCATTTTGCACAAGAATAAAGAGGCAGACAACGATGAGAGAGCAGATGTGTTTCTAGTTTAATGTTAAAGCCGTTCTGAATCACCTGACATCACAAATGAGGTACAGATGAGATCACAGGTCAACACGTCCGTGAACTCTTTCCTCACAGTGCGAGCGAACACACGGCTCAGACAAAAATAAATACAATCAAAAGAACAAAACGCACACGCGTCACTCCAGAGGAAAGAACCGAAGGGAAACAGAAACACTCGTGAGAAATGTGCGCATTTAGTGTGAGTTAAATCATAAACATTGATTCCTGTGATCAGTTTTATCGTTTCAACGGAAAGAATAAACATCTGCGTGTGTGCTTCGTGTAAGTGCTCGTTTAATAAGCTCTGGTTATTTTCATCATTCCATAGTTAGAGAGCCACATGCAGCACGATGATGGACACAAACGTAGTTTCGCTGGAGAGAAATTCAAGAAACAAAGAATTCATTTGACTAAACACAAAGATAGCCCTCAATGTTTTTGTTTGGGGGGGAGTTGCATTGCATTCTGGGAAAGAGGGCGTCTGTGAGACAGTGTTGAAATGGTTTGAGCTGGTTTCCTCCAGCAGGATCACTCGTCCTCGTCGTCTTCTTCGTCCTCGCCGTCCGAGAGCGCGGGACACGGGAGCATCTGCCGGTATCCGTCCAGCCACTTCTCCAGCATCTGCGTGATGAGCGGGTGATGTCTGCGTCTGCTGCTCTTCTGCAGCGCCACCAGCGTCCCGCCGTCCGTCACGCAGCAGTCCAGCCACTCCCTGAGCAGACGCTCCTGCTGCTCCTCACTGCCCATCTGAAACACACACATCATCTGTCAATCTCGGATACGCTGGATCCATCCTCCTGGTTTATGCAAACTTGAGGATATCACATCATATAACGCTGGACGGAAACACCAAGATGTGCATAAATTCTATAAATGTGCATAAAAACTAATACACTCAATTGAGGCGTGTGTGTGTGTGTGTGTGTGTGTGTAAGTGTGTGACTGAGTGTGTGTATGTGTGAGACTGTGTATGTGTGAGACTGTGTGTCTGTGTGTGTGTGTGTGTGTGTGTGTGTGTGTGTGTGTGTGTGTGTGTGTGTGTGTGTGTGTGTGTGTGTGAGAGAGTGAGTGTGTATATGTGTCTGTGTCTGTGTGTGTGAGTGTGTATGTGTAAGTGTGTGAGAGTGATTGTGTTTGTGTGTCTGTGAGTGAGTGAGTCTGTTTGTGTGTGTGTGTGTGTGTGTGTGTGTGTGTGTGTGCGCGAGTGTGAGAGTGTGAGTATATGTGTGTGTATATGTGTAAGTGTGTGAGAGTGATTGTGTTTGTGATTGTGTGAGTGTCTGTGAGTGAGTGAGTGAGTATATGTGTGTGTGTATTTGTGTGTGTGTGTGTGTGTGAGTGTGTGTGTCTGTATGTAAGTGTGTGAGAGTGATTGTGTTTCTGATTGTGTGTCTGTGAGTGAGTTTGTCTGTGTGTGTGTGTGTGTGTGTGTGTGTGTGTGTGAGTGTATGTGTGTGTGTGTGTGTGTGTCTGTATGTAAGTGTGTGAGAGTGATTGTGTTTCTGATTGTGTGTCTGTGAGTGAGTTTGTCTGTGTGTGTGTGTGTGTGTGCGAGTGTGAGAGTGTGAGTATATGTGTGTGTGTGTATATGTGTGTGTGTGTGTGTGAGTGTGTGTGTCTGTATGTAAGTGTGTGAGAGTGATTGTGTTTCTGATTGTGTGTCTGTGAGTGAGTTTGTCTGTGTGTGTGTGTGTGTGTGTGTGTGTGTGTGTGTGTGTGTGTGAGTGTGTATATGTGTCTGTGTCTGTGTGTGAGAGTGATTGTGTTTGTGTGTCTGTGAGTGAGTGAGTCTGTTTGTGTGTGTGTGTGTGTGTGTGTGTGTGTGTGTGTGTGTGTGTGTGTGTGTGTGCGAGTGTGAGAGTATGTGTGTGTATGAGTGTGTATATGTGTAAGTGTGTGAGAGTGATTGTGTTTGTGATTGTGTGAGTGTCTGTGAGTGAGTGAGTGAGTATATGTGTGTATATGTGTGTGTGTGAGTGTGTGTGTCTGTATGTAAGTGTGTGAGAGTGATTGTGTTTCTGATTGTGTGTCTGTGAGTGAGTTTGTCTGTGTGTGTGTGTGTGTGTGTGTGTGAGTGTATGTGTGAGTGTGTGTGTGTGTGTGTGTGTCTGTATGTAAGTGTGTGAGAGTGATTGTGTTTCTGATTGTGTGTCTGTGAGTGAGTTTGTCTGTGTGTGTGTGTGTGTGTGTGTGTGTGTGTGTGTGTGTGTGTGTGTGTGTGTGTGTGTGTGTGATGTGATGTGTGTATATGTGTGTCTGTGTGTGAGTGTGTGTGTGTGTGTGTGTGCGAGTGTGAGAGTGTGAGTATATGTGTGTGTGTATTTGTGTGTGTGTGTGTGTGAGTGTGTGTGTCTGTATGTAAGTGTGTGAGAGTGATTGTGTTTCTGATTGTGTGTCTGTGAGTGAGTTTGTCTGTGTGTGTGTGTGTGTGTGTGTGTGTGTGCGAGTGTGAGAGTGTGAGTATATGTGTGTGTATGAGTGTGTATATGTGTAAGTGTGTGAGAGTGATTGTGTTTGTGATTGTGTGAGTGTCTGTGAGTGAGTGAGTGAGTGAGTGAGTGAGTATATGTGTGTGTGTGTGTGTGTGTGTGTGTGTGTGTTTTAGGGTTGTCAAAATGTAAATTTGAATTTTATACTTAAATTTTACTAATATTCAAATTATATTTGAATTTAAAAGACATAATTTCAGTTCGGGGCAAAAGCTTTTGTCTCCTGAGGCCACAAGAGGGCGCAATGAGCAAAATATTAATGCACCGAATTAAACGTTTATTCATAATGAAATAACTTGACTGTCATTTAAACTAATGTTTATAAATCAAATATAATGTCGTAAATTGCATAAACAATTATGAAGAAAACAGCATCATGCATTTATGCATAATTTAATACAAAGAGCTGAAGCACTGATCACACACTACTTTTTTATATATATATTTTTGAATATTCAAAATTCACATTTTAAGTTGACAGCCTTAGTGTGTGTTTGTGAGTGTGTGTGTGTACCTCTTGTGCTGACAGGAAGTGGATCTGTAGTAGTTTCCTCTCACTGTCCACCAGTGGCAGGAAGGTCACCGTCACGTCATCATCGGTGTTGAGGTTGGCGCCTGCGCCACGATTATCACAGCCGTCGGTTTCCATGCCAACCAGAGCAGAAAAGTGACCTCTCGTGTAACCGAGAGCAATCGGACTTTTCCAGCAGAAGCTCTGTTCCCATAGCAACGGCAGGTAAACACCTGGACACACACACACAAGTCACACTTCTGTGTGTTTCCACATGACAATAAAGGTCTCTTCTGAACGTCTCACCTTGAAATCGAGTGTATCCTAAAGTTTCCCCACGGAAACTCTTGTAATACTTGACTCCGTAAACGATGATGGGCCGCCGCAGGATATGAGCCAGAACAAATATGTGCGTCTGCTCCAGACTCGCCCCGGGCTGCAGCGGCACAGAGGAACATGACATGAGTAAAGAGAATACAAGGCACAGGCTTTAAGAATGAACTACTGTAATTACAGGCAGAGCAGTGTGTGTTTGTGTGTGTGTGAGTGTGTGCGTGTGTTTATATGAGTGTGTTCATCAGTGTTTGTGTGAGTGTGTGCCTGTGTGCGAGAGAGAGTGTGTGTGTGTGTGTGTGTGTATGAGTGAGTGTTTGCATGAGAGTGTGTGTTTGTGTGAGTGTGTGCGTGTGCGTGTTTATATGAGTGTGTTTGTCAGTGTTTGTGTGAGTTTGTGTGTGTGCGAGTGTGCAAGTGCGTTTGAGTGAGTTTGTGTGCGAGTTTGTGTGAGTGTGCAAAAGTGAATGTTTGTGATTATGTGTGAGTGTTGTGCATTCATGTGAAGTGTGTTTGTGAGTGTGCGTGCGTGCGTGTGTGTATACAAGATTGTGTATGTGCATGAGTGTGTGTGTTTGCGCATGTGAGAGTGCAATTGTGCGAGTATGTGCGTGTGTTTCTGTGTTTGTGAGTGTGTGTGTGTTTGTATGGGTGTGTGTGTGGGTGAGTTGAGTGTGAGTTTGTGTGAGTGTGCAAGTGCGTTTGAGTGAGTGTGTGTATGTGCGAGAGTGTTTGTGTGAGAGTTTGTGCATGTGATTCTGTATGTTTGCGAGTTGAGTTGTGTGTGTATGTGCATGAGAGTGTGTTTGTGTGTGCGCGAGTACGTATGTGTGAATCTGTGAAAGTGTGTTTGTGAGTTTGTGTGAGTGTGTGCGTTTGTGAAGTGTGTTTGTGAGTGTGCATGTGTGTATGCAAGTGTATGTGCATGAGTGTGTTTATGTGCGAGTGTGTGTGAGTGCATTTGTGTTTGTGTGCATGTGTGTTTGTGTGAGTGTGTGAGTTTGTGTATGTGTGCATGTGAGTGCATTTGTGTGAGTATGTGAGAGTGTGTTTGTGTGTGTTTGTATAAGTGTGCGTGTGTGAGTGTACGATAGTGTGTATGTGCATGAGTGTGTTTCTGTGTTTGTGAGTATGTGTGTGTATGTGTATGAGTGTGTGTTTGTGTGTAAGTGTTTATATGAGTGTGTTTGTCAGTATTTGTGTGTTTGTGCGAGAGTGCAAGCATGTTTGAGTGAGTTTGTGTGCGAGTTTGTGTGAGTGTGCAAAAGTGAATGTTTGTGATTATGTGTAAGTGTGTGTACTGTATGTGCAAGAGTGTTTGTGTGAGTGTGCGAGTGTGTGTTTCTGTGTTTGTGAGTACACTCTGAAACACACACACATACTCACAAACACAGAAACACACACTCGCACACTCACACAAACACTCTCGCACAGAGTGTGTGTGTGTGTGTAAGTGTGTTTATATGAGTGTGTTTGTCGGTGTTTGTGTGAGTTTGTGTGTGTGAGTGTGCAAGTGCGTTTGAGTGAGTTTGTGTGAGTGTGCAAAAGTGAATGTTTGTGATAATGTGTGAGTGTGTGTATGTGCAAGTGTTTGTGTGAGTGTGTGCATTCATGTGAAGTGTGTTTGTGAGTGTGCGTGTGTATGCAAGAGTGTGTATGTGCATATGAGTGTGTGTGCGTGTGTGTGTTTGCGCATGTGAGAGTGCAATTGTGTGAGTATATGCGTGTGTTTCTGTGTTTGTGAGTATGTGTGTGTGTGTGTATGTGTGTGTTTGTATGGGTGTGTTGTGGGTGAGTTGAGTGTGCGTTTGTGTGAGTGTGTGTGCATGTTTGTGTGAGCATGAAAGAGTGTGTGTTTGTGTGTGTATGTGTGTTGAGTGTGCGTTTGTGAGTATGTGTGTGCATGTTTGTGTGAGCATGAAAGAGTGTGTGTTTGTGCATGTGAGAGTGCATTTGTGTGAGTAAGTGCATGTGTTTCTGTGTTTGTGAGTATGTGTGTGTGTGTGTTTGTATGGGTGTGTTGTGGGTGAGTTGAGTGTGCATTTGTGTGAGAGTGTGTGTGCATGTTTGTGTGAGCATGAAAGAGTGTGTGTTTGTGTGTGTATGTGCGTTGAGTGTGCGTTTGTGAGTATGTGTGTGCATGTTTGTGTGAGCATGAAAGAGTGTGTGTTTGTGTGTGTATGTGCGTTGAGTGTGCGTTTGTGAGTATGTGTGTGCATGTTTGTGTGAGCATGAAAGAGTGTGTGTTTGTGTGTGTATGTGCGAGTGTGCGTTTGTGTGAGTATGCGAGTGTGTTTGCGTATGTACCTGACTGGCGAGGTTGATGATGAAGGTCCAGTCCTCCTGCCACTGTTCCTCTCTCAGAGAGAAGTGAAGCCCAAAACTTTGGGAATACCACGACTCCCACTCCTTCCAGCGCGTGTAGAACCTACACACACACACACACACACACACACACACACATTCAAATACTTGTATCATTAAATCATTTATCTTAAATTCCATGTTGCGCACATGAACACACACACACACAGATCCATGTGTCTCACCAGTGAGAGCAGTCGTGTAAACTGTCATGTAGAGTTTTTCTCAGCACAGAGTCTTTATCATAAATGCCCCACGTGGCCTGTAGAACCGAGTCCAGCAGACAGTCTCCAGCGGTGCGGTTCCACAGAGCGTACAGACGACTATCCAGACGCGTGCCCGACTCCAGAGACCAGTTGATGACGGCGGACTCCTCCTCCAGCTCTGGACACACACACTCTATGAGAAACACTGGACACAAACGCACTGCTGTAATGAAACAGGCTTCTAGCGTCTCACCCTTCTGAACGTCACGGTCCAGGACTTCATCAAACAGCTTCTCCTGAACGGCGGGAGGCAGATCTTCAATATCTGTCAAACGCAGAAGCCAAACGTCAAACTCAAAGCAGCCACACGTGTTTATACGGCTATCAGCGCCTACAGGATACTGGATTCAGCTTTAAGATTTCCAACATGCAGAAAATGCAGAATCCAGTCATGAAAATGTATTTACTGAATGATCGCAGCTCTTCCTGGAGATCACTGTGATTACTGTACAACATCACACACCAATACTGTTATAGCAGTACTGACACTCGTACTGTGAGCGTGTGTGTCTGTGTGTGTGTTTTTGTGACATATCAGGACACAAATGTGTATAATGACATGGGTATTACAAGAAGAGGGTGATTATGAGGACATTACTCCATGTCTCCACTTTTCAAAAGGCTTATAAATCACACAGAATGAGTTTTTGTGAGAAAGTAAAAGTGTGCACAGTTTCCTGTGATGGTTAGGTTTAGGGGTAGTGTAGGGGGAGAGAAAATACAGTTTGTATAAAAACCATTACGCCTGTGGAATGACCCACAATTCACCAAAAAAATAAAGTGTGTTAGTGTGCGCAAGTGTGTGTGTGTTAATGTGTGTGTGAGGGAGTGTGTGTGTGTGTGAGTGAATGAGTGAGTGTGCGAGAGTGTGTGTGTGAGTGAATGAGTGTGTGTGCAAGAGTGTGTGTGTGAGTGAATGAGTGAGTGTGCGAGAGTGTGTGTGTGTGTGTGAGTGTGAGTGAGTGAGTGTGCAAGAGTGTGTGTGTGTGTGTGAGTGTGAGTGAGTGAGTGTGCAAGAGTGTGTGTGTGTGTGTGTGAGTGAGTGAATGAGTGAGTGAGTGTGTGTTCGTGAGTGTGTGTGCGTGAGTGTGTGTGTGTGAGTGAGTGAATGAGTGAGTGAGTGTGCGAGTGTGTGTGTGAGTGAGTGTGCGAGAGTGTGTGTGTGTGTGTGTGTGTGTGTGTATGTGTGTGTGTGTGTGTGTGTGAGTGAGTGAATGAATGTGCGAGAGTGTGTGTGTGAGTGTGAGTGAGTGTGCAAGAGTGAGTGTGCGAGAGTGTGTGAGTGAGTGAATGAGTGAGTGAGTGAGTGTGTGTTCGTGAGTGTGTGTGCGTGAGTGTGTGTGTGAGTGAGTGAATGAGTGAGTGTGCGAGTGTGTGTGTGTGTGTGTGTGTGTGTGTGTGTGTGTGTGTGTGTGAGTGAGTGTGTGAGTGAGTGAATGAGTGTGCGAGAGTGTGTGTGTGAGTGAATGAGTGTGTGTGCAAGAGTGTGTGTGTGTGAGTGAGTGAATGAGTGAGTGAGTGTGCGAGAGTGTGTGTGTGTGTGTGTGTGAGTGTGAGTGAGTGTGTGAGTGAGTGAATGAGTGAATAAGTGTGCGAGAGTGTGTGTGTGAGTGAATGAGTGTGTGTGCAAGAGTGTGTGAGTGAGTGAATGAGTGTGTGTGCGAGAGTGTGTGTGTGTGTGTGTGAGTGTGAGTGAGTGTGTGAGTGAGTGTGAGTGAGTGTGCGAGTGAGTGAATGAGTGAGTGTGCGAGAGTGTGTGTGTGTGTGAGTGAGTGAGTGTGTGAGTGTGCGAGAGTGTGTGTGTGTGTGTGAGTGAGTGTGAGTGAGTGTGCGAGTGAGTGAATGAGTGAGTGTGCGAGTGAGTGAATGAGTGAGTGTGCGAGAGTGTGTGTGTGTGTGAGTGAGTGAGTGAGTGTGTGAGTGTGCGAGAGTGTGTGTGTGTGTGTGTGTGAGTGTGAGTGAGTGAGTGTGTGAGTGAATGAGTGTGCGAGAGTGTGTGAGTGTGTGAGTGAGTGTGAGTGAGTGTGCGAGAGTGTGTGTGTGTGTGTGAGTGAGTGAATGAGTGAGTGTGCGAGAGTGTGTGTGTGTGAGTGAGTGAGTGAGTGAGTGTGTGAGTGAGTGTGAGTGAGTGTGCGAGAGTGTGTGTGAGTGTGTGAGTGAGTGAATGAGTGAGTGTGCGAGAGTGTGTGTGTGCGAGTGAGTGAGTGAGTGAGTGAATGAGTGTGTGAGTGAGTGAGTGTGTGTGTATGTGTGTGTGAGTGAGTGTGTGAGTGAACGTGTGAGCGAGTGAGAGAGCGTGTGTGAGTGTGTGTGTGTGTGTGTGTGTCTCCCACCTGCTGGCAGTGTAAATGTAACAAGGTCTGTCAGGAAGTAGCAGTTGAAATCTCCCTTGCGCTGGTGCAGCGACGCGCTGATCTCCCTGCGGATCTGTTCTGTCAGCTCAGGGCAAACCATCGCTGGGATGCATTTCACGGCGCGCTGGGACACCTGCGAACACACACAAGCCTTCAAACACACTTCCACAGCAGGACGATCTCAAATAATCCACCGATCACACACCTCTGTCAGCAGAATGGCCAGCATGTCCTGCCTCTGGAAGCGGATGGCGAGGTGAACGAGAGTGAAGCCGCTGTCAAACGCAGAGGGTCGGTTCAGCAGACGCACCTCGTCGGCGGTCAGCTGACGTGCGATGTCTCCACCCGATGACTTGTAGGCCTCCACCGCAGACAGATCACCTTCAACTACACCTGCACACACACATGATGGTGAGCTGGTTGATCATGTTTTCGAGAATGCTTCACGAGGTCATCAGGACAGAACGCGCTCGCTCCACACGTGTGCATTAGTAGGGTTCATTACTGATGTTAGGTGGTTAACATGTCTTAAAGGGCAGCATGTGAAGTGGTCAGTCCATGTGCCGGTCACCGGTCGAGACATCAGCTGTCTGAAGATCTCCACATGTCAGACTGACCCAGAACACGAGCAGCTCATTGACACACACTTGCAGGGTTTGCATACTTCTGAATCAGCGTAAAGGTCAATGTCACGTGTGTGTATGTGTGTTTACTTGTCTTGTTGTTCTGCATGATATTAATAACAGTGTCTCCAATCATTTCAGTGTTTACAGCTACAAAACCAGATCACTTTTGTGTTTAAGTGTCTGGTAATGCACATATTTATGTGTAATTATATGACCAATATTTGATATTTGTTTGTATCCACAATGGTAACTACGCACAATCATTAATCTACAGCAATTAAAACACATTATGAATGTTTCATTTGGAACTCAAAGATTAGATCATGGTGCTAGCAACACCAAAGTCATGGGTTCGATTCCCAGGGAATGCATGAACTGATCAAATGTGTACCTTGAATGCAATGTATGCTGATTTTGATAAAAGCATCTGGCATAAACATAAATGTAATAATATAGCATGCTAACTAAACCGCATTTTGACTGCGAGTAACACGTCAACTCAGATACATGAATGACACAAGTCAATGAGTCACGGGAATCAATGCAAACAAAAGACAATGAAGCTCCGCACATGACATCACCACATGGAAATACAGCCAGACTTTACAATTCAAAGCTGCTGGAATACAGTGCTTAGTTCATTCTGTCGAAGATGATCTCATCTCTGCTGAACAACACTACTGACCCACATGTCATCCAAGATGTTTATGTGTTTCTTTCTTCAGTCGAAAAAAAAAAAATGATGGTTTTTGAGGAAAACATTCCAGGGTTTTTCTCCATATAGTGGACTTCACTGGGGTTCAACGGGTTGAAGGTCCAAATGTCAGTTTCAGTGCAGCTTCAAAGAGCTCTACATGATCCCAGACGAGGAATAAGAGTCTTATCTAGAGAAACCATCGGCCATTTTCTGAAAAAAAATAAAAATTATATACTTTTTAACCACAAATGCTCATCTTGCACTGCTCTGAGATGCTCCACGCATGACGTAATCATGTTGGAAAGGTCACGTGTGATGTAGGTGGAGGTACCGCGGTAGGGTGAAAAACTCCATCTCATTTTCTCCTCCAACTTCAAAATCGTCCGACATCATTGTTTTACCCTTTTTTTTGTCTTAGTCTTTGCATGTTCGCTTTGTAGACACTGCATCAGTACTTCCGTGACCTTTCCAACATGATTACGTCATGCGTGGAGCATCACAGAGCAGTGCAAGACGAGCATTTGTGGTTAAAAAGTATATAATTTTTATTTATTTTAGAAAATGTCCGATGGTTTCTCTAGATAAGACTCTTATTCCTCGTCTGGGATCATGTAGAGCTCTTTGAAGCTGCACTGAAACTGACATTTGGACCTTCAACCTGTTGAACCCCAGTGAAGTCCACTATATGGAGAAAAATCCTGGAATGTTTTCCTCAAAAACCTTCATATCTTTTCAACTGAAGAAAGAAAGACATGAACATCTTGGATGACATGAGGGTGAGTAAATTATCAGGAAATTTGAATTCTGAAGTGAACTAATCCTTTAACATGCTTTACACTGATTAAGACACTCACCAGCGCAGGCGCTGAGAAACAGCCAGTCTGTTTTCCTCATGCGGTTCTTGATCTGTTTGAGCTTCTTGTAGTCCATCTCTAACTCGTCCTTTCCGCTCTGAGCTCCAGCAGCCAGCTCAATCTGCAGCTCTGCCTCACGTTTAGAGGAGATGGGCGAGTACCGCTGCGCCCCGCTGCACACGCCCCGCGCTCGCCCGCGCTGCTGCTCGTTAATCACAGACGAGGGCTCGTCAGGCTCGCTCAGCTGATAGGCGTCGTTGGGTCTGGGGTTGTCGCACACCACGCAGCGAGGGGATTTGGGCCAGTTCTCGTACGTGCAGACTGAGCAGGTCCAGCACTGCACCCGCGTGTTGAGCCGATTCCGGTCGTTGTATTCCTCACACGGATCTACCGAGGGGACGGACACGGGTCGGCGGCCAGGTCCCGGACGTCTGTGGGGTTTCTGTGGGGCTGCACATGCGCTGTCGGAGGCTGCGGCACTGAGTGCAGCGGACCGCTCTGGGCCAGTTCAGGTAGGTGCACACCTGACACGACCATTTACCACTGTGCTCGGAAGACTCGACCGGGCGGACGCGGGGCCGGGCACTGGAATCGGGGCAGATGAGCAGGCTGTCGCTGTGCACGGGGTCCCACTGGTGTCCGGCGCGCGGGCCAGTGCTGCTCAGGAACGGCTCCTCTGTTATGATGGTTCCGCTGGGCCTCTGAGCGCGGCACATGGTGCATTTAATAGCAGACGGCCAGTTTTCATATGTGCAGTACTCACATGACCACTTCACAGACAGCTCTGTCATGATGGATCAGCACACACACCCGCTCGCTTACTCACACACACACTCGCTCGATCACTCACACACACACACTCGCTCGCTCACTCACACACACACTCGCTCGATCACTCACACACACACACTCGCTCGCTCACTCACACACACACTCGCTCGATCACTCACACACACACACACACTTGCTCGCACACACTCGATCACACACACTCACTCACTCACTCACTCGCACACACACACACACACACACACACACACACACACACACTCACTCACTCACATCAGAGTCACACATTGAGATAGAGACAGAAATCTGCAAACAAAAACAAAAATAATTACTGTTATTAATGACAGTATTAATGTTATTTCACAGCACTGACAGTATTATTGTTATGAATGACATAACAATTAATTACAATATTAATGTTATATCACTGCACTGACAGTATTAATGTTATTTCACAGCACTGACAGTATTGATATTATATCACAGCACTGACAGTATTAATGTTATTAATTACAGTATTAATGTTATATCACAGCACTGACAGTACTGATGTTATGAATGACAGTAATAATGTTATATCACAGCACTGACAGTATTAATGTTATTTCACAGCACTGACAGTATTGATATTATATCACAGCACTGACAGTATTAATGTTATTAATTACAATATTAATGTTATATCACAGCACTGACAGTATTAATGTTATTTCACAGCACTGACAGTACTGATGTTATGAATGACAGTAATAATGTTATATCACAGCACTGACAGTATTGATATTATATCACAGCACTAACAGTATTGATATTATATCACAGCACTGACAGTATTAATGTTGTTAATTACAGTATTAATGTTATATCACAACACTGACAGTATTAATGTTATTAATTACAGTATTAATGTTATATCACAGCACGGACAGTCTTGATATTATATCACAGCACTAACAGTATTGATATTATATCACAGCACTAACAGTATTGATATTATATCACAGCACTGACAGTATTAATGTTGTTAATTACAGTATTAATGTTATATCACAACACTGACAGTATTAATGTTATTAATTACAGTATTAATGTTATATCACAGCACTGACAGTATTGATATTATATCACAGCACTAACAGTATTGATATTATATCACAGCACTGACAGTATTAATGTTGTTAATTACAGTATTAATGTTATATCACAACACTGACAGTATTAATGTTATTAATTACAGTATTAATGTTATTTCACAGCACTGACAGTATTGATGTTATTAAGGACAGTAATAATGTTATTTCACCGCACTGGCAGTACTGATGTTATGAATGACAGTAATAATGTTATATCACAGCACTGACAGTATTGATATTATATCACAGCACTAACAGTATTGATATTATATCACAACACTGACAGTATTAATGTTATTAATTACAGTATTAATGTTATATCACAGCACGGACAGTCTTGATGTTATGAATGACAGTATTAATGTTTTATCACAGCACTAAAACTATTACTGTTATTAATGACAGTATTAATGTTAATAAGGACAGTATTAATGTTATGAATGACAGTACTGATGTTATATCACAACACAGACAGTATTGATGTTATTAAGGACATTAATGTTATATCACAGCACAGACAGTATTGATGTTATTAAGGACATTAATGTTATATCACAGCACAGACAGTATTGATGTTATTAAGGACAATATTAATGTTATATCACAGCACAGACAGTATTGATGTTATTAAGAACAATATTAATGTTATATCACAGCACAGACAGTATTGATGTTAAGGACAATATTAATGTTATATCACAGCACAGACAGTATTGATGTTATGAATGACAGTATTAATGTTATATCACAGCACAGACAGTATTGATGTTATTAAGAACAATATTAATGTTATATCACAGCACAGACAGTATTGATGTTATTAAGGACAATATTAATGTTATATCACAGCACAGACAGTATTGATGTTATTAAGGACAGTATTAATGTTATATCACAGCACAGACAGTATTGATGTTATGAATGACAGTATTAATGTTTTATCACAGCACTAAAACTATCACTGTTATTAATGACAGATTAATGTTATATCACAGCACAGACAGTATTGATGTTATGAATGACAGTATTAATGTTTTATCAAAGCACTAAAACTATCACTGTTATTAATGACAGATTAATGTTATATCACAGCACAGACAGTATTAATGTTATTAAGGACAATATTAGTGTTATATCACAGCACTAAAACTATCACTGTTATTAATGACAGATTAATGTTATCTCACAGCACTGACAGTATTGAAGTTATTAAGGACAATATTAATGTTATATCACAACACAGACAGTATTGATGTTATGAATGACAGTATTAATGTTATATCACAGCACTAAAACTTACTGTTATTAATGACAGATTAATGTTATATCAGCACTGACAGTATTAATGTTATTAAGGACAGTATTAATGTTATATCACAGCACAGACAGTATTGATGTTATGAATGACAGTATTAATGTTATCTCACAGCACTGACAGTATTAATGTTATTAAGGACAATATTAGTGTTATATCACAGCACTAAAACTATCACTGTTATTAATGACAGATTAATGTTATCTCACAGCACTGACAGTATTGAAGTTATTAAGGACAATATTAATGTTATATCACAACACAGACAGTATTGATGTTATGAATGACAGTATTAATGTTATATCACAGCACTAAAACTTACTGTTATTAATGACAGATTAATGTTATATCAGCACTGACAGTATTAATGTTATTAAGGACAGTATTAATGTTATATATCACAGCACAAACAGTATTAATGTTATTAAGGACAGTATTAAAGTTCACAGCAATGACAGTGTTAAAGTTACTGATGCCAGTATTAATGTTATATCACAGCACTGATAGTATTAATGTTATTAAGGACAGTATTATTGTTATATCACAGCACAAACAGTATTAATGTTATTAAGGACAGCATTAATGTTATTAACGACAGTATTAATGTTCACAGCAATGACAGTGTTAAAGTTACTGATGCCAGTATTAATGTTGTCTCACAGCACTGACAGTGTTAATATCTAATGACACCCTTATGTCACAGTTCAGTTTTTATTCCTGATACCTCGCAGCACTGACTGTGTTAATATTGTAATAATTTACATTCGTTCCGCTCACCACTGACACGATTATTTGTAAATAAGTTACATTAATACTCGGACAGACACATATTCCTTCTAAAACATGTAAATACTCACATCGCTCGACGCGCGGCTCCTCATTAATGAGACTTAAATCACCTCAGTCAGTCTTTATCGTTGTTATTCGCACTCCATAGCGTTGTTTATTCTCTGAGCTTTATATCAGTCGTTGAATGTTTTTAAATCGATGAATACTGTTTCTAATCCCTGAACGTTGATTTAGATGCGGATTTAATGGCGGCGCTGACAAAATAAAAACGACCAGCGTCTCGCGCACCGTCACGTGCACGTGACCAAACGCACCGCTGCCGATTGGACGATTCCACACCATGTGGAAACCAACCATAGAGTGAGAAATTAAGTTTTTATTTTGATTTTATTAGGGGTTTCATTTATTTTTAGGCAATGTTGTATGTAAAAACCATGCTTTTAAAATACATATAATCATGAAAATAAAAAAAGAATACCACACACAAGGGTGTTAATCATTTAAAATACATTTTCAAAATATTGCACAACTTCATTTGAACCAATTAATGCTTTCTGGAAAAGCAAGAACCTGTGAGAATATTAAATATCTGCGTTTATGTATATAATAATAACATAACCGTGATTGTGACACGCCCCTTTGTGTGACGTCATCCCAACATGGCAGCCTACTTGAGCCGGTTGCATCACATTTCACTGCATGTCTCAAACGTGGATAAAGTTGCTCATGAACTCGTTTCCCGGTTCCAGTTTAATGTGTTTGCGGCCAGACTGACAGACCGAACGAAGCAGCTCGCGCTCCGCCGAGGATCGGCCGTGTTTGTGGTCAACGAGAGGCCGAACGAGGCGCTGCGGTGGTTGAATGGACATGTGTCACGTGGTTGGAATTCTGTCACAGCCAGAGACCAGCGGGACTTGAAATGTCTGTATGGAACCCATGCACACTACCCGGTGGACACAGTGAGTAACGTGTGTTTCGAGGTGGAGGATGTGGAGCGGGCGTCCCGGGCGCTGCGGGATCAGGGTCTCTGTGAGTTCCTCCAGCCGCCCACGGAGGTTCGCGATGACCGTGGACGGGTCACCTTCTCCGTCATCAAGTCTGCGGTGGGTAACGTGTGCCACACTCTCATAGACAGCTCTCACTATGAGGGGCTCTTTCTGCCTGGCTTCCATCAGGTCGGGACGGACTCGCAGACCGCAGACCGATCGCAGTGTCCCATCACTCATTTCGACCACATCACGTATGCCTGTCCCCGGAGAAGCACTGCACACATCACCCGCTGGTACCAGAAGAGCTTCGGCTTCCAGAGGTTCTTCATTGACAGGTATCATCATGCATTCACCAGCCTAGTGCTGCTGCTGATTGGAACTCAAATGCAAATGTTATGGGTTCGATTCCCAGGCAAAGCATGAACTGCTAAAAAGTGTACAGTGCAAATCACTTTGGATAAAAGCGTCTGCCAAATGCTTAAATGTAAACATCTCAAACAGTAAAATATGGTGCTTGCGACCCCAAGGTCATGGGTTCGATTCCCAGGGAATGCGTGAACTGCTAAAAAGTATGCCTTGTATACCCTGAATGCAATGCAAGTCACTTTGGATGAAAGCGTCTGCCAAATACTTAAATGTAAACACCTCAAGTAAAGTATGGTACTTGCAAAGGCAAGGTCATGGGTTCGATTCCCAGGGAATGCATAAACTGTTAAAAGGTATACCCTGAATGTAATGCAAGTCACTTTGGATAAAAGAATCTGCCAAATGCATAAATGTAAATGGGTCAAACAGTTAAGTATGGTGCTTGCGACCCCAAGGTCATGGGTTCGATTCCCTGGGAATGCATAAACTGATCCAATGTAAACACTGAATGGAATGCAAGTCACTTTGGATAAAAGTATCTGCCAAATGCATGAATTTAAACGGCTCGAACAGTAAAGTATGGCGCTTGCAACGCCAAGGTCATGGGTTCGATTCCCAGGCAATGCATGAACTGATCCAATGTAAACACTGAATGCAATGCAAGTCACTTTGGATAAAAGTATCTGCCAAATGCATGAATTTAAACGGCTCGAACAGTAAAGTATGGCACTTGCAACGCCAAGGTCATGGGTTCGATTCCCAGGCAATGCATGAACTGATCCAATGTAAACACTGAATACAATGCAAGTCACTTTGGATAAAAGTATCTGCCAAATGTATAAATTTAAATGGGTCAAACAGTAAAATATGGCACTTGCAACGCCAAGGTTATGGGTTCGATTCCCTAGGAATGCATAAACTGTTAAAAGGTATACTTTGAATGCAATGCAAGTCACTTTGGATAAAAGTATCTGCCAAATGCATGAATTTAAAGGGCTCGAACAGTAAAGAACGGCGCTTGAAACGCCAAGGTCATGGGTTCGATTCCCAGGCAATGCATGAACTGATCCAATGTAAACACTGAATGCAATGCAAGTCACTTTGGATAAAAGTATCTGCCAAATGTATAAATTTAAATGGGTCAAACAGTAAAGTATGGCACTTGCAACGCCAAGGTTATGGGTTCAATTCCCAGGGAATGCCTAAACTGTTAAAAGGTATACTTTGCTTGAATACAATGCAAGTCACTTTGGATAAAAGTATCTGTCAAATGCATAAATTTAAATGGCTCAAACAGTAAAGTATGGCACTTGCAACGCCAAGGTCATGGGTTTGATTCCCAGGCAATGCATGATCTGATCCATTGTAAACACTGAATGCAATGTAAGTCACTTTGGATAAAAGTATCTGCCAAATGCATGAGTGTAAACGGCTCGAACAGTAAAGTATGGCACTTGCAATGCCAAGATCATGGGTTTGATTCCCAGGAAATGCATGAACTGCTAAAAAGTATACCTTGAATGCAATGCAAGTCACTTTGGATAAAAGTGTCTGCCAAATGCATAAATGTTCAAAGAGTACAGTCAAACAGTAGAGTTGCAACGCCAAGGTCATGGGTTTGAATCCTAGGGAATGCATGAACAGCTTGAATGCAGTGATTTGGATAAGTGTTTGCCAAATGTAAATGTGCTATTTGATGCAAACAAATAAGATCTCCAAACTGTCCAAATATTGTCCGATTCATCATTCTGTGATCATGACCCATTCTCCCTGTGCAGGAATGAGGACGTGGAGGAGGGATACGTGTTGAACTACGACGGGATCGGGCTGCGGTTGACGGCGATGGAATACTGGAAATGCAGTGAGTCGGGAATCACTCTGCCCTTCAAAGACAAAAAGGAGCCCGACTGCAAGTTTGTGATCGCAGAGTCTCTTCCTGAGCAAGGTACGGTCATGCATTTAAATCTCACACCCACTTTATATTACGTGTCTTTAACTATTATGTACTAATATTTAAATAACTTGCTCGAGTTGAGTGCTGAGCAGTGAGATCACAGCTCTCTGTTTAATAATAGTGGTTTAATTCCAGGCAGAAACCAGGTGGACTCGTTTCTGGATCAGCACAAAGGAGCAGGAATCCAGCACATCGGGCTCTACACTGAAGATATTGTGAGCACGGCTCAAACAATGCATCGGGCCGGAGTCCAGTTCTTCTCTCCTCCACCTGCATACTACACTGAGGTCTGACGGTCAGGAATACTGCGCTGTGCACACGGGTTCAGTCCAGAACAACACATCCACACAGTGCAGTCTGAAAGTCACAGTAAAAATCAGAGAATTTATTAATCAAAATTAATCAAAGCATTTTTTATTTTATATAAAATGTATACAAGTACTGTGCAAAAGTCTTAGGCACGTTAGTATTTTCTTTTGCTGTAGTGTGTCTGTAGGAAATATCAGTTTACATTTCCAAACATTCATTTTGCCATTACTTGAAATAATCCAGTGAGATTTTTATATAATTTGAATTGCTATAAAATAAAAGTCATATGTCTAACCAAGTTGAATTCCAAATTTTAAGCTGATATCCCAGAAATTCCTGTTCCTGTGAGATTTTGTTTAGGCGCTTTACCAAAAACACCCACCGGGTGACACAAACACACTCTATTTAATGCGTCTTCTTTCACAAAGTAAAATTAATCATAAATATTTTAGATATTGCTCTATTTCTAGATGAATAAATAATTGTTTCCATTGAAACTCAAGATTTTTTTGGGATCATCAGGTTTCGTTTATGCAGCTCCAATGCTTATGTTTCCCTCAGATTGTTATGCTCAATATATAATTTGCAATTAACATTTTTTTTTTTTTTAATTAAAAAATTATAACAGAATGTCAATTAAAAGTTTAGTCACAGACGCTGTACATATCTGAAGAATGATCCATAATTCATGTTCACATGGCTCATAATGATCTGTGTGTTTGTGTGTGTGTTTTGGCAGGTGGGAAAGCAGCAGGAGATCTTGGAGGCGGGTCTAGATCCTCACACACTGAGCCGGTACGGAATTCTCCTGGACACTGACAACCACACGGACACAGACAGCCGGATCACACCGAGTCAACGGTATGACTGACACTGCGTCCGTCCCACACACCACTGTCAGCATCACTGACCCAGAATAGATTTTGACGGACATGTATATTAGTTTTTAATCAAATCCTGCTTGATATCTGAGACACTAAACCCATATGCTTCACAATAGTCAAATTAACCCTTGTGCGGTCTTCGTTTGGGAAGTCACACTCGGGGTCTTTGGGGTCTCCACAGACCCCAGGCAATAAAATGTAATTTTGAAACAAAATAATTGTTTTTTTTAACACGCATGTAATTTTACTCTGTTTATTAATGTTTTTACTTGACATTTGTGGAGGATTTATCATATATTTTTTTTTAAATTCTATAAATAAATTTTAAAAAAATGTTTAAATATTTTTTTATACAAAAACAGCTTTTTATGTAAAATTCACTTTATAAAAGACCCACATTTCTAACTTTCATTCATGGGGATAACATGGATAATTTGACATGGTTTAGTGTGAGATTTTTGCCCATCTTTTGGAAAATGCAGTTTTAAAAATAAAAAATGATCACTTTATCCAGTAGATGCTGCAGAGCTCCACTATTTGCTGTTTGACTGACTGAAAGACATCTTTACACAAGTATTTTCAGCTGGATTCATATCTAAATATTATCAAATCACAATTATGACAATAAAAGCTACTTTTTGTCAAAGTTTAGTATTTTTTTATAAAAAAAAAAAAAATCAGTTTTTCAATATTGTTACATTATGATGAGACCCCGCTTAGAAAATGGACAAAATTCATCCTCAAAATCAACATTTTTGAAAAACTTTTTTTTTTTTCAGTACAAAAAAATGTTAAACTTTGTCAAAAAGTAATTTTTATTGTCATAATTGTGATTTCATAATATTTAGATATGAATCCAGCTGAAAATACTTGTGTAAAGATGTCTTTCAGTCAGTCAAACAGCAAATAGTGGAGCTCTGCAGCATCTACTGGATAAAGTGATCATTTTTTACTTTTAAAACTGCATTTTCCAAAAGATGGGCAAAAATCTCACACTAAACCATGTCAAATTATCCATGTTATCCCCATAAATGAAAGTTGGAAATGTGGGTCTTTTATAAAGTTAATTTTACATAAAAAGCTGTTTTTGTATTAAAACAAAAACTGCACAAATATGAAGTAAAAACATTAATAAACAGAGTAAAATTACATTTGTTTTTTAAAAAACAATTATTTTGTTTCAAAATTACATTTTGTTGCCTGGAGACCCCAAAGTTTACCCTGAGTGTGACTTTTTTTTTCTTCACTAACATAAAAACAAGATATCACTCCAATTATTTTTTTATTTGTGGATCTAGAAAGTGTGAACCACTGTACGTTTCATGTCATTTGAACAAAGAGAACTTTTTTTTTTTTTTTTTAATTACTTTAGCAAACGTCATTTGGGGTCTAAAAAGACCCTATAAGGGTTAAGATGTTTGCAGATTAAACAAAATTTTAAATATATTTAATTTCTGATCCATTCAAAGTAATGTTTTGCTGCATTGTGCCTGATATAAACACTGTTGTTGATATGTGTGTCCTCAGGTACCTGCTCCAGGTGTTCACCAAGCCCATTTTTGGAGAGGACACCTTCTTCCTGGAGCTCATCGAGCGGAGAGGCGCCACGGGCTTCGGCGAGGGGAACATCCGTGCGCTCTGGAGATCTGTGCAGGCTTACATGGAGAACGAGGAGCCGGAGCGTCACGAGACGCAGCGGCATAATGTACAAACGACTCATCGCTGACTGACGCTCTCAGAGACTGAGATGGAGCTGCTTTAGATTTAGTGATTGTGGTGCGATTGGGAACTTTTGTGTGGAATGAATCTGATTCTGTCCTTTTTACAGGACTTTTACCATGTTTGACTGCAACAGTCTTCAGTTCAGGGCACTTCTAATATTATCTGTGTTTGAAATGTACGTGATTTATTTATTCAGTAGACTGATATGATGTCTAAACCTGTGCTGTATTTCACTCCTAAATTCTTTTATGTGACATTGACAGTGGAGTATCAGCTGTACTGTTGATCTGTGTGTTTCTGTCAGATAAATCAAAGCCTCCGGACAGCATGATGACGTCAATCTTTTCTTTAATCATGTTTAATTTGAAATCAATGTACAAAACCAACTAGAGAAAACAAAATGGATCCAAACATTGCTTTGTGACAACTGGACAACTGTTGCTCTGACAGCTGCATTTGTCACATTTCATGATATAACAAAACCTCATTCAAACACCGCATGATTTCCTCTCCACCATCTTCACCCAAATCCTTTCACCGCATTACGATGGTGTTTTGATCTTCAAGGGTTAGTTCACCCAAAAATGAAAATTCTGTCATTAATTACTCCCCCTCATGCCGTTCCACACCCGTAAGACCTTTGTTAATCGTCGGAATGCAAATTAAGATATTTTTGATGAAATCCGATGGCTCAGTGAGGCCTGCATAGCCAGCAATGACATTTCCTCTCTCAAGATCCATTAATGTACTAAAAACATATTTAAATCAGGTCATGTGAGTACAGTGGTTCAATATTAATATAAAGCCACGAGAATATTTTTGGTGCGGCAAAAAAACAAAATAACGACTTATATAGTGATGGCCGATTTCAAAACACTGCTTCAGGAAGCTTCAGAGCGTTATGAATCTTTTGTGTCGAATCAGCAGTTCGGAGCGCCAAAGTCACGTGATTTCAGCAGTTTGACACGCGATCCGAATCATGATTTGACACAAAAGATTCATTTTCATTTAATTTAATTTTATTTTATTGTATTTCATTTTATTTTAGCATTTCATTTATTAATTTTTTATTTCATTTAGTTTAATTTAATTTCCTTTTATTTATTTCATTTTATTTTATTTTCATTTTATTTTATTTTATTGTATTTTATTTCTTTTCATTTCATTTTATTTCAGTGAATGTTTATTTTATTTCAAGTAACGAAATTTTTTAATGAATTTTTTTTTATTTTTGGTTTGCCAAAAAAAACAAAATAACGACTTATATAGTGATGGCCGATTTCAAAACACTGCTTAATGAAGCTTCGGAGCGTTATGAATCAGCGTATCGAATCAGCGGTTCAGATCGCCAAAGTCACGTGATTTCAGCAGTTTGGCGGTTTGACACTCGATCCAAATCATAATTCGACACAAAAGATTCATAATGCTCTGAAGCTTCCTGAAGCAGTGTTTTGAAATCGGCCATCACTATATAAGTCGTTATTTTGTTTTTTTGGCGCACCAAAAATATTCTCGTGGCTTTATAATATTAATATTGAACCACTGTACTCACATGAACTGATTTAAATATGTTTTTAGAATGGATCTTGAGAGAGGAAATGTCATTGCTGGCTATGCAGGCCTCACTGAGCCATCGGATTTCATCAAAAATATCTCAATTTGTGTTCTGAAGATGAATGAAGGTCTTACGGGTGTGGAACGACATGAGGGAGAGTAATAAATTACATTATTTTCATTTTTGGGTGAACTAACCCTTTCGCATGTAAACGCAGCAGTTTTCAGACGTTCCTGTAGATGGTGTGCAGATCTCAGCTGCTCTGGTCGTGGTTTCCGGCCCTTCAGGCATGTGGGAGACTTTCTCCACAACAAACTGAAAACCAGTTAACCACACAGGGTGTGGAATTTTCCAAAAACTCAACTTCATTATCAGTCTTAGACACAACAAACAATAGTTAAACTTTCATAATGAGCACAATGAGGCACAGGTACAGTATTTCCCTGTTCATTCAGTGTGGTTTAATCTGTAATACATCCTAATTTTTGACTTAAGAATTAAAGTGAAGTTAACATGATATGATGTTTCTGTCATACAGAAAAAAGATCTTAATCATTGGCTATTATGGTGGAAACTTTATCAAACAGAGTCTCATATACATATCCTGTGATCAGGACTATAATAACCATTGAAAACGACAAAATGTGATTAAAACGAGTAAAGTAACCAAAGTGCATTCCTTTTATCATTAGAAAGATGTCAACATATTTATTTAGTGTGAATGCATTCATAAATGAGATTAATTATACAGTGTGAGGTAAACTTTCCGTGTTGTGTTATTAGTTGTTGTAATAATGCGTAGTAGTTGCGTGACGGGTTGGGCGAGTCCATTCAGAGCAGGGGGTGCAGCTGCTTCATTTCGATATTAAATATTTATTATTATAACCGCGTCTAACTTCGTGAGGTATCATAAGTGATATTTCTGTGTACATTAATCCTGTTCACACTCAGATGAAGGTGATTAATAGTGTGTTTGTGTGTGTTTCGTGCTGTGCTGCGGTTCCGTGTTCCCCCCTGCTGTCTGTGCGTGTGGTCGGGCTCGTGCAGCAGCAGCGGCGGCGGCGGGATGAGCGGCGGACGCGCGCGGGGAAGATGATCTGAACGGCCGCATTTACCGATCCGGCCCGCGCGAGGAGACGCGCCGCTCGCTGTCCCGTGAGTATATACAGTGAAATAATGGACTTAATTGCAGTATATTTCACGATGTTTATGTGGGTTCGCGCGCGTGAGTGAGTAAGTTTCCCGCGACGCTCGCGGACGTCAGTAGCTTTTGTTCCCCGAGCGCAGGGAAACACCGAATTAAAGTCAGTCAGATTCTGCCATCGATAATAATTAAAGAAGAAACTTTCCTAAACTCGAGCAGAGTTTAAGCATAAACCATGTTCAGCTCGAACTGAGAACTCTCCAGAATCTCCAGAAACGTGCTGAAAAACTGTATTATTCAGTGTTTTATAGAATGCAGTATTTTAAGAGTATTCAGTATTTTGAGGGTATTTTAAGAGTATTCAGTATTTTGAGGGTATTTTAAGAGTATTCAGTATTTTGAGGGTATTTTAAGAGTATTCAGTATTTTATAGAATGCAGTATTTTAAGAGTATTCAGTATTTTGAGGGTATTTTAAGAGTATTCAGTATTTTAAGAGTATTCAGTATTTTGAGGGTATTTTAAGAGTATTCAGTATTTTATAGAATGCAGTATTTTAAGAGTATTCAGTAGTTTGAGGGTATTTTAAGAGTATTCAGTATTTTGAGGGTATTTTAAGAGTATTCAGTATTTTGAGGGTATTTTAAGAGTATTCAGTATTTTATAGAATGCAGTATTTTAAGAGTATTCAGTATTTTGAGGGTATTTTAAGAGTATTCAGTATTTTGAGGGTATTTTAAGAGTATTCAGTATTTTCGGGGTATTTTAAGAGTGTTCAGTATTTTATAGAATGCAGTATTTTAAGAGTATTCAGTAGTTTGAGGGTATTTTAAGAGTATTCAGTAGTTTGAGGGTATTGCAAGAGTATTCAGTATTTTATAGAATGCAGTATTTTAAGAGTATTCAGTAGTTTGAGGGTATTTTAAGAGTATTCAATAGTTTGAGGGTATTTTATGTGTATTCAGTATTTTATAGAATGCAGTATTTTCAGGGTATTTTAAAAGTATTCAGTATTTTATAAAATGCAGTATTTTCAGGGTATTTTAAGAGTATTCAGTATTTTAAGAGTATCCACTATTGTATAGAATGCAGTATTTTGACTGTATTTTAAGAGTATTCTGTATTTTGAGGGTATTCAATATTACAGAGTATTCTATATCATTGAAGAATTAAGTGTATTTGATATTTAGGTATTCTATTCAGTATTATTAGAGGTAACTTGAGTATTGAGCGATGAAATATAAACTACAACAGCACCAGAGTCTAATTAAAATGAGAGCAGCTCTAGAGTTTCTTGCCTGTAGTGAGCGCAGATTGTGTTTATCTAGTTATCAGTACAAAACCAGCTTGTTAATTCTGATCAGGCCGTATGCAAATGAGGGATTTTCACTTCTCACTGGGTTTGACCCGTGTGAGTTTCACATGGACTCATTTGAGAAGGGTTTGAGTTACTGCCTGCCCAGGTAACTGAAGAATCTTCTGGTTTTCAGCTCGTCTGATGTTTTGCTGTGAAGTGTTGTGACACGCAACACAATCTGTTCCTGGGGAAGCCAGTTTTTCCTCCAGTCGCTGGTATGAATGTGTGTTTGTTTCTCACCTCCAGCCGTCATTTTCCGCTGAACTGGCAAGCGTCCCGTGTGCAGCGCCCGCAGTGTGTGTTTCATGGTAAACGAACTGTGACTCTGTTCTGACCAAACCAGCCGGCTAAGGGTTTATGTCTCTTTCACCTTATTGAAAAGTGTTGATTAGTTGTGTTTATAGTGTCTCTGGAACTGAGCTAAATGTTTAGGTTAATGTGTGTAGTGAATAGTTGGGTGTATCTGGTTTATAGACATCATTTTGTCATTGTTAGACATCATAGGAATAAGAATGCAGAACAGGTTTTGCTATTCCTTTGACATAAAAGAGGCTGATTTTGACCTTTTGTGTGCCCATATAGACACTTGTGTTTAAATCCCCTCACTTATGTTTATGTGTTTTATCTTTTCTCTTGTATCTGTGCTGCTTTCCCACCATCTCTTTCAGATAGGCACACAGTGAGTGACGTTGATCGTTGTCTTGAGTTTGATCAGCTGAAAGGCCTTTGGACTTCAGGACTCGTTCAGAGGCCTTGTGCGATTGCACCTTTGTTGTACTGCAGTTGTGTTTTGATAACTAGGTCACGTAATACATGCGGCCGCAAACGCACACCACAGTGGAAGTTCCCATAATGAATCACAAGATAGTCTTTATGAGGTCGCTGATTTTCAGTTATTGCCAGTTCCATATTTTTGCTGCCTGTTGACATCAGACCCTGAGAGGGAAGTGCTTTATAAGCTCATGAATCATCAGAGATTGGCCAAGAAATCTGTGAACGGGCACACGCTTACTGCACTGACCACAGTGATGATTGAGCTTTATTCTACACTGCAGCTTAAACACTATGGAAGCTTGTTTCTGCCATGGAATAAAAAATAAAAAAGGTAATTGCGACTTTTTATCTCAGAATTGCGAGATATAAACTCACAATTACAAGTTAGGCCTATAAAGTCAGAATTAGATGACAAAGTCAGAATTGCACAATATAAAGTCAGAATTGCATGAAAAAAAAATCTCACAATTCTGAGAAAAAATGTCAGAATTGCGACTTTATATCTCGCAATTCTGACTTTGTCATCTAATTCTGACTTTGTCATGCAATTCTGACTTTATATCTCACAATTCTGACTTTGTATCACGCAATTCTGACTTTATATCTCACAATTCTGACTTTATACGCAATCTCTTTATATCTCGCAATTCTGACTTTATATCTCGCAATTCTGACTTTATATCTCACAATTCTGACTTTGTATCACGCAATTCTGACTTTATATCTCACAATTCTGACTTTATATCTCACAATTCTGACTTTGTATCATGCAATTCTGAATTTATATCTCACAATTCTGACTTTATATCACGCAATTCTGAATTTATATCTCACAATTCTGACTTTGTATCACGCAATTCTGACTTTATATCTCACAATTCTGAATTTATATCACGCAATTCTGAATTTATATCACGCAATTCTGAATTTATATCTCACAATTCTGAATTTATATCTCACAATTCTGAATTTATATCACGCAATTCTGAATTTATATCTCACAATTCTGACTTTATATCACGCAATTCTGAATTTATATCTCACAGTTCTGACTTTGTATCACGCAATTCTGACTTTATATCTCACAATTCTGACTTTATATCTCACAATTCTGACTTTATTTATATCTCACAATTCTGAATTTATATCATGCAATTCTGACTTTATATCTCACAATTCTGACTTTATATCTCACAATTCTGACTTTATATCTCACAATTCTGACTTTATTCTACAATTCTGATTTTATCATGCAATTCTGACTTTATATCTCACAATTCTGAATTTATATCTCACAATTCTGAATTTATATCATGCAATTCTGACTTTATATCTCACAATTCTGACTTTATATCTCACAATTCTGACTTTATATCTCACAATTCTGAATTTATATCTCACAATTCTGAATTTATATCATGCAATTCTGACTTTATATCTCAAAATTCTGAATTTATATCTCACAATTCTGACTTTATATCTCACAATTCTGAATTTATATCTCACAATTCTGAATTTATATCATGCAATTCTGACTTTATATCTCACAATTCTGACTTTATATCTCACAATTCTGAATTTATATCTCACAATTCTGAATTTATATCATGCAATTCTGACTTTATATCTCAAAATTCTGAATTTATATCTCACAATTCTGAATTTATATCATGCAATTCTGACTTTATATCTCAAAATTCTGAATTTATATCTCACAATTCTGACTTTATATCTCAAAATTCTGAATTTATATCTCACAATTCTGACTTTGTATCACGCAATTCTGACTTTATATCTCACAATTCTGAATTTATATCACGCAATTCTGACTTTATATCACGCAATTCTGACTTTATATCACGCAATTCTGACTTTATATCACGCAATTCTGACTTTATATCTCGCAATTCTGACTTTATATCTCGCAATTCTGAAATTCTGACTTTATATCACGCAATTCTGACTTTATATCACGCAATTCTGACTTTATATCACGCAATTCTGACTTTATATCACGCAATTCTGACTTTATATCTCACAATTCTGACTTTATATCTCACAATTCTGACTATATCGTACAATTCTGACTTTATCACGCAATTCTGACTTTATATCACGCAATTCTGACTTTATATCACGCAATTCTGACTTTATATCACGCAATTCTGACAATTCTGACTTTATATCTCACAATTCTGACTATATCGTGCAATTCTGACTTTATCACGCAATTCTGACTTTATATCACGCAATTCTGACTTTATCACGCAATTATATATCATTTACTCTTATTTGTATGTCTAATATGTTTCTTGTCTCGTCATATTCATTTATGAATTACATCAATCATTTCATATTAATCAAATAACAGCATGTTTTCATTTCAAAACGGCAAAATTTCATAGAAATGTTGATTAGTTTGCATCACTTGATATTGCTGTCGGTTGGTCGCTGAATATTTCAATCATAAAACGGTCGTCAAATATTAGCATACTCGCCACGTACTCTTTCAGTGCTAAAGCGAAGCATCACATTGGAATTCGTCTTCTGTGAACAGCAAGCCCCGCCTTCTTTGATCTAATTGGCCAGCTCGCTCGTTCTGACAGTAACAGGCAGACCAGACTAAAAATGTAACTTTTAAAATTTTTGTTTTGCAAAAGTGGTGCATAATGGAGTACAGCATCAATAATATCAAATATTGGGGGAGGACAATTTGGCCATTTCTAATTATTGGGGGGGGGACAATAATTAGCATGAGATGTGCATGAGATAGCAGTGAAAAATAACCTAAAATTCAGTCAGTTCTTCAGAAAAAGATCATCATGTGACATGGAAGTCATACGGACTTCTGTTTTGATGCTTTGTGGATTCAACAGAAAAGAGCATCATAAACTTTCTGCTAAACATCTACTTTTGTGTTTGAAAGCACGTGAGGGTGACTAAATAATGGCACAGCCATTCTTGAATGAACCAACCATTTAAAAGCAGCGTTGTACACATAATTCGATAATGTTGTATGTTGAAAACTCACATTTCTCAGCACTAGTGTGTGTTCGTGACCAGCGAGCGTCTGTTGCTCATGAATGCTGTCTTTGTGTGTCTCTGTGCGAGTGTGGGTTATTGCCTGGTAACAATTTAACCAGCGCTCTGTTAAACAGCCCATTTCCAGATGAACTTACAGTAAAATAAACTCTACTATAGGCCTGTTTATTGAAGCTTCACATTTGCGAGCAGACGCGGGTATGAAGTGAGGTTTGCCCTAATGAAAAGAGACGTTTGTGCTTGTCGCTCTTTCAAGACGCGTCTTTGTGTTTATGTTAAGCGGTCGGGCAGCTGTGTCTCGTGAAAGCGTTCTTTCCCGTTGCTCGTCCCTTGGTCCTTTACGCTACTATTGTGCAAGCTAACCAGATCGGTTTGGCAGCTCATTCACGTACGATACCTTGTGGCGTTCGGCGGCCTATAAACTCTTGGCTCCCTCTCAGCTTCATTTCTACATGTGTTTCACAATTGGATCTGTGATGTTTCTGTTGCCACAGAGTTGGCCGACCCTGTAAACGGCCCGCGGCCGCGCCTCTCCCGCTAGTTTAGTTTGGTTTGGCCCGAACCGTGAGGCGGCGTCAGCTTGCAGCGAGCTCATATGACTAATTGATTCGCTGCGACTTCCAAAAGCCCTGAAACCCTCGCCGGGCAGGTGCTGAATGGAGAGCTGCGGTTCTGCCCTTTTCTGGAGGGGTTTTCTATTCACGCTTTTGGTTTTGTGAAGATTTATGTCCAGAATGAGTTGGCGGCCATGTGGGCTCTGGGAACGTCAGCGAGGCTGTAACGTTAGACCTCTTGGGTGTGTTTAACAGCAGAAAGTTCATGCAAAACACACTGAAAGGACCGAGTTCCTCCTCCAACGTCTGCCTGAAGTGTTTTTATTGTGATAAACTTTCCTTTTCTGGATCTCTCACACCGCAAGTTCACTGTGAAAAGACCTTTATTTTGTGATTGTCTCGTCTGAAATTTGCACGAGGGGAAAGTCATTAACATGCCAGAAAATGAACACGTCATGCCTGCGGCTCACATACTGACAAGTTTTTCTCACGTGAATTCTTCAGGTGTTCGATGCATGAGTCTCTCTTGCACTTTAATTAGCTGCGCTATTCTGTTTGTCCTTCATTACAGGCCATCATATAAAAATAAAAATTCATGCATTGCTTTTTTTGCACTGGTAATGTACGTAGGTGTAACTCATGGGATGACAAGAATAATAACTCCAGTCTGTTCCTCATATGGTTTGAGCGACATGAGAGTGAGTGAATGATGACAGAAGTTCCTGTAATCTCTTTGTTTGTACCCGAAGGAAATGTGCCACTCCGCTGATTGGCCTGAAATGACTCTTAGCGTCGAGTCACGTATCCGCGGCGCTGAAATCAGTCTCGCCCTTCAGATAGAGCCTTATCGCTGCCCGGGCGTCCCGTGAGTGTGGAGATATCAGACACCCTCGACACCACTCGCAGCTCATGTGTGTCGCCACACGCTCCCATTAGACATGTCACGCAACATGTGTCCTGTTTACCCACTTCCTCTGGTCTGTCAGACGCCCAGCGCAACTATAAATAAGGATTTGATGTGCAGTCTATAATATAATTTTTCTGGATTCCATTTTAATGGTTTGAGTCATCAAAGAGAATGTCTAATCTAAAGAATATACAAGCATTAATAAGTTAATAAATACAGCCCTTTGAATCTGTAGTAAATTCCATTTTAGTTTCCACCCAAATTCTATGTTGGCTTTTAAATTTTCTGGATTTTGTGTATAATGCTTTGATACAAATTTACCATCAGAAATGGTGTAAATCAAATTAATTCCACATCATTGCACACTTTAGGATTTCACATATTTAACTCTTTTACCACCAGCAGTTCATCATTTTCAGATCATTTTCACAAAACTTTCATGGCCCCAAGAATATTTTATTGCATATTTCGGAACACATGAAAAGAAAGAACGGAGCCTCTGCTTTTAAACATCAACCAAAAACATGTTATTTTAGCTTCATGCATTCTTTTTATCAACACTTCAATGTGGTTAAATTTCATAAAAAGCAACATTTAAAAAAAAATCACATTCAGAATGATGATCAAAACATTTGCTGCATCCCAATTCGCATACTATCCGTCCTAAAAATAGTATTCGAAATAAGAATTAGTATGTCCCAAATCGTAGTATGTTGAAAGTATTCCAAAGATACCCGGATGGTCTATTTTTTCCAGTTAGAATTCGAATCCGTGCACACTTCTAACGGCTAATATTGCCCGCTGTGGACGAGGATTCAGTTAGAACTACAAATACGAATAAAAAGTGTTAAAAAACTACAAACATGACGGATGTGTGAGACCGACGGTTAAGATAAAGGGGTTTGAGAGTGATTAATTATCAGTATCTAACCTGATGTAAAGATATTAAATGTTATCCACATTATATTTCATCTGCAACAGCATTGTGAACTTTTATAACGATGCGTTTGGTCATTAACTTTTAAATGCATCATTATGCAAAGATGAGGAGAGTTCTCTGCATGAGACTGGGAGGTAAACGTGCAACTTCATTTCTCTCCGAAACAGTAGGAAATTAAATTTAATTGAATGTGGAGGATTTTAACTGCGACAAGATGATTGACAGGGTAGTTTAAACAGTTACGCATCCTGTAACTAAGCGACAGAACGTCTGTTAACGACGCAATTATGATGAGGTAGTATGTCCCAAAGCTTGCATACTCTTCTGCTGCACACTCACAAGTATGTACTTTTTCTTTACAAAAACAGTACTTTTAGGATGTAGTATAAGTAGGCGAATTGGGACGCAGCAATACAGGCATTTCCTCTTCATGGGTTTACGTTTCATTTGCTCACGTTCTGCAGTTTTGATTTCAATGATGATCGTGTTATTTTACACGTGCTTCTATCGATTGTTTCTGCTTCTTCCTCGCTTGTTTCTGAATTCGGATATTCTGTACTCTTTCAGAAGATGCAGTAATCCCTTGGTATACTAGTGTACGCGCACAGTCTTTCAAAGTATGCTTCATTTGACTCGTACACATACACAGGCGTTCGGCGCATGCGAAGTCTCTCGCCACGAGTTACAACAAACAATGGTACTTTTTAACCTCTTCGCAAGATCTCTCGTCGATATAGGCCTCCATCGTCGTTGTAGCTTGCATGCATTCCAGTTTGTTCTGTTTATGCAGTTTTTCTTTGACTACCTTGGGAATCGACGCCACCTTGTGGATAAAATAATATACAAGTACACGCAGTTACAAACATCTGGCAGTGCACATACTCTTATGATGACAAAATTCAAGCCACGCACACTGTTCGCTGACCCACGCATAAAAAGTCAAGTTTACTTTGGGCTTAATAGCGCCCTCTACCGTATAACCTAAGGCTGGGCGATATGGCCAAAAAAAATAAATCTTTTTTTTTTTTTTTCCCCAGAACGATTGACCGAATCACCGTTTTGTTTTTTATTTCTTTATTTTTATGTTTAACTAATAAACTTAAAAATTCAACTACAATATGATTCAAGCAACATTCTCTTTATTAACCATCTGGCTAAAAAAGTTTTATTCGCAATTGCACCACACCTGAAGTGATCAACATGGTGTAAAAGTAAAACCTAAAATGTAATTCACCCCTATTTGGGTGTGAGCAAAAACACGCCGTTTTTGTGTGTGTCCCTTTAAATGCAAATGAGCTGCTGCTCCCGCCCCCCTTTCCAGAAGAGGGCGGAGCTTTAACAGCTCAACAACAACAAAGCTGGAGAATCTCACGCAGCCAAAATGACGACGGTGTTCAGCCTTACATTGTTCAAACCGGAGTCGACACTGATGGAGAGACTCAGGAAGAAGTTACAAATTTTGGACGATGGTGGAGAAAGAGTTAATGACATAGCTGGCCAATTATGTTCATACAAACACATTTCACTATTACATCATCTGATCTATTTTTATCTTTTTTTATTGTTATTGCCTCTGTAATAAAAACCAATGATAAGTTCAGCAGTGAGAAGGCTGGACATGTGTGTGTGTGTATATAGTTTTAGTTTTTCCTGCTTTTTCTAATTTTTGCAGCAAACCAAACTTTTTCCAGGGATGCATTGAGTTCACCTTCGGTCGTGATGTGGCCTTCATTTCACATCATATTTTAAGCGTAAGAGATGCTGCATTTATGCATATAAAAATTACTCTTGAGGGTGAACACGACCCGCACTCAAACGCACAGAAAATGTACAAATCCAGTTATCTGAGCATTAGCTAAAGATGAATTGCTGCAAAGCTCTAAACTCACATCTGGCTCCAATCAGCTGCTCTTAGAGTCAGAGTTACTCGAGGAACGAGGCAGCTGTGTGTTTTGATAACCGTGGGGCCACACTTATTTTCAGCTTGTCCTGGAGGAAGAGATCACATGACCTTGCCTCCGGACGCGAGTCTACAATACGGAGCGATTTAGAGGACTCGCTCCCGCAGGCCGGGTTTAGCTTGTGTTTTGCACAAACTCGTGTAAATAAAATGGAATTTAGGGCAAAGTAAACCTGAGCTGTATTTATTGTTAACTTGTTAATGCTTTATGATTTATATATTCTGTTGATTAGACATGCTTTTTGGTGATTCAAACAATCAAAGTGTCATAAAACTAAGGAATAGGAAAGACGCCTCTATTGTAGGCTGCTATTTTTTCATTACTTCGACTGCTGCTCAAGGTCACGTTAACTTGACTTTCTTGCTCAAAGATAAACATAAAAGTTGGAAACTTTGTAATCCATCAACAGTTTATTGTTCCCTAAAGATGATTTCACAAGTAACGGTTGAAGTCGGGTGAATAATGTGTTTCAAACACATGTGCTTCTCTGTCCAGGGTGAAGAGGTCATCTGAAGAGCGTTCGGGTCAGCGCTGCACTTGAAGAATGAGCTTCACTAGAACTCTCTTGCACTGGAATGGACTGTGGCAAAGATGTGTGTTGCCATGGTAATTATTCACACTAAAACACTGGAAAAGAAGGCCGTCGATGATGTAACATCCAAAGAGTCTCTGCAGCTGGTAAGAAACGCCACTTCACTCAGTTTAAAGGTCGAGATGGATGTCAAACATCATGCGTAATGATCACTGTAGTTGATTTCAGCAGATTACAGCGGCACTGTAAGCTTTGGCTTAAATTATAATCATGGCAATCAAGTGTAATAATTCTAAATAGCTCACTATTTTTAGGTGTAGTAACCCAAAACTCACTTTATTTTCTGTATCCAGCTTATTTTAAACATTAAAACCCTGACATACTTCAAGTGAAATCATAGAACAAATTGGTGTGACGTAATTTAGAACAAAATCAGGCCAAAACTGAGGTTTTTTTCGGGAGTTTTAAACCGTAAACTTTCCAGAAAACCTGGTAAACACCTTGAAATGTGCGAGGCTTCTGCTGTCATTCCTTTCCAGTTATTTTATCTGTACAAAACAGTGCTTTATGCTGCTTGATATTGCAAATTGGCATTTGTTATATTATTTAATGGTTCACGAACGTATTGCTGAAACTCTGTTGTAATTGTTAAAATTTCCAAGGATCAGCGTTCTCCCCTAAAAGTGATCGTGCAGACCAAACTTTAAGACGTCAAGACTTGAAACTTTGAGGGATGGTAGTACTCACACCGTCACCAAGGCTTGCCCCAATCGGCCTGACGGGGGCGCTACAGCGGTCTAAAGTACAAAATCTTTCATAATGCCTCGGATTCGATTGTAGGTTTGCGAAATTTTAGGGTATTTTGAATTTATTGAAAAACCTACTTTTGCTTGGTTTTTTACTCGAAACCGAACCAGTGCAGCAAGATTATCTGGAGTCTGATTGTCAATAATTATCAAAAAAAGTGAAATTCCGATTCACGGTCTCTAAGGGCCGCCAAAACGTTTGAAGTGGGCGGAGCCACTTTTACTAAAATGGCTATAACTCGTAAACGGAATGAGATATTTTCACCAAATTTGGCACACCTATGCAAGAGCTCATTCTGTGGTTGCATTAAAAAGGACGCAGTGACTGGCCACTTGGTGGCGCTATAACAGGAAACAAAACATGAAAATGGCTATAACCACTTTTCCGTCAGTTCGATTTACTTGAAAATTGGCATGCAGTGTCTTTGTCCGAGGTGCCATGATTGTCCATGAGGACATTGACGCATCTCAAAAAACATGTCCGCCGTCAGCCAATGAATTTTGAGCAGCTATCAGACAAGGTATACTTTTGGAACGAAACTCGCTGGGCCTTTGTATAAAGGATTGTGTATCGCGTGATTTTCCGACATTCGTACCACATGGTAGAACTCCTCATTCTGAGCAACTTTGCCTTTTAGGACCGCCGCTGTCCATCAAATCGTTCATTAAATATCGGAGATTATTTCAAAAACCAACTTTGGCGAACTAATCCTAGGTTTTCCGCTCAACCTCGATAACTGTTAAAAAGCTTTATAAACCATATATTTACTATGGCAAATTGTCTGTATTTGCTGTAAATGGTGTTTTCCATCTATGATCGAGATGGTTACAGGCTTGCTAAATAAAACATAATACCTTTTTACGCATGTCCTGAAAGGCCTTAAAGTGCATGAACCACAATAATTGATTCTCATAGCTATATTTTCATTTATTATTGTGTTCATAAACGCACTGGATTGTAGTGCGGCTAATAAATCAATGACTTCCGTGGTGCCAAAATAAGGTGGCATGAGTCGCAGCAGTGAATCCCTACTAGAGTTCAGTTTCACGGGTTTGAGCCTGACTGATACTGGTTACCTGAGAATCCTCATGCTTTACATGATGTTTTGACCAAGATGCTCCTCTGATCTATCCATGTGTTTCTACAGCATGAGCCACCAACCATGAGCCAGGCCCTCTTCTCCTGCGGAATCATGGGTAAGTGCATTTGTTTCTCATCGAACAACTTTCTGTTCTGCATTTGGACCAGCGTATCTTCACCTGCATGAAAGAGTGAAACAGAAAGTGTGCCGCCCTCAACATCTGCTTATTTTTTTTTAATTTTAGTCTCAAGCTTGATACCCACGAGGCCTAGTTTTAGATGCCACAGGTGCATGTGCCAACCGGTGTCATGTGTGAACGGTTGGATGTTTGTGTGCTAGCATTGTCTCCAGAATAACTGAACAGAGGTAGTGAAATAATGGGGCTAGTCTTTGAGTGGAATAAACAGAGTTCACAGCCCAAAAGCAGATCAATAGGGTGTTGTGCTGCCGTTCGGTTGGCACCGGATCGCCTGCGATGGCACATAACGCCTTGCCCACAACGGTGTGTGCCGGGTAGGCTCCTTTTGTTTTGCTGTGCCCCCACGGCCAAAGCTTTTTTGGTTTTGACTTCAGAAAAATGCCTCTCTGCACCCAGACATGCTGTGCTGTCCTGATCCGCTGGGATAAAACTGAGAGACGCAGTGCATTGGAATCACCTGAGGTGAAGCACATTATATTCTTCATTTTTACGAACCGATATCGATTCTTAAATCCCAAGAATCGATTAGTCTAGTCTGTTTTCAGTTGATGAATGAGCAGAATATGTAGCGCCTCCCATCCAATAAATCGCAATAATCTTTGTTACTTTTGATATGAAGCAAAGTCTCAGATTTCAAATGACGTCCATCTTATTATGAGATTCAAAAAATAAATGCCATTTTGGCTCTGTTTAATGTGGCGTGACAGATCGCTTTAGCGCCTCAGTTAAAGAGAAGCATGTGATCATCCTCTCCTCCGCTTTAATACCAGTTACAGCGAAATAAACATGCATGAACATCTGAAGGTATGTTAAAATATACAGTACAACTTACTGAAATCCGTATCATGTCTCGTGTAATCGCTCAATCAGTGTTTCAACCTCGAAAGACGTCAATAAAATAGCTTCAATGTCACGTGACGTCACATTTACCTCAGAAAAACATATTCAAACTCATTAGTCAGCTAGAAAAGTGCTCTAGAAAGCATCATTCTGATAAATATAGCTATGCACCGTTACATATTCATTATAATGTTCTTCAACATTTAATGCATGTTTGAATAAATCAGTTATGACAGCCGCCATTTAAATGTTTATATTTATAAAAAATGAATTGGAATAGAAATATGATTATGTAATTCTAAACTTTATTTATAATAAAAACATCATTGAGTGTAATTTAAGTGTTTGTATATAAATAAGTTAATTTAACCTTCAGTATTATTATAGTAGCACCAGCTGACTCTCATGTGTCGTTTACAGCATTAGTTGAGAGATTTTTTTCCTCTAGAAAATTTGCTGAAATACTACATCCAAAATAATCGATATTGAATCGCAATCGAAGCTTGTGAATGGTAATCGAATCGAATCGTGAAAATTGTCAATACCCAGCCCTATTTTACAGTAAATTGCATTTTCCTGCCTGGAAATCGTAGGGCCCCAAATATAGACTGTAGAGTGTGAGAGTGTTTCTCATGTCTCAGTTTCACATCATTCTGAGTTATCACAGCTCTGGCGATGTAGTTCGACAGTAGTTGGTCAGCGGTCTCATGCGGTGCACTAGTGTTTTTCACGATCTCAACACACAGATGT
This sequence comes from Megalobrama amblycephala, assembly GCF_018812025.1. Taxonomy (NCBI): domain Eukaryota; kingdom Metazoa; phylum Chordata; class Actinopteri; order Cypriniformes; family Xenocyprididae; genus Megalobrama; species Megalobrama amblycephala. Next base: position 32,307,538 of record NC_063063.1, read on the forward strand.
TTGGCAGCCTGCCACCAATCAGACAGCTCTATTTCTGGCCCCTTTTGTTTCTTAGGCACAGCTGTGTTGTTTGTGAACCTCTACAGGCTCTTCCTGTGAACTCGGCCCTTCTGCTTCTCTTTTGTTCTTCTCTGTCATGTTAAAGAAACATGTCAGACTGGAGGTTGATGTATTTACTGGATCAGATCTGAATTTTTTTTGCTGTGGTTTTGACCCTTTTTCATGGGAAGTTGTGAAATGTTGTGACGCTCGTAAATGCATTAGCCTCCTTCATGCGAATTGAAATGTTCTTAGTCATGTTTCTTTGTGATTTGTCTACTTGTTTTTATTTTATGCGCAATGCACAAAGTCATCTGTTGTGAGTATGATTTTTGGGGGGGGGTCTACTTGGAATTTTTCTTATAAGAATTGTGATTTCGATTTAAAATGCAATAAAAAATATATAGGTTTACTGTGCTGATTGTAGTTATACATCAGAATGGCTATAAAAATATTATTTATTATTACTAAATAAAAATCTAAAAATTACTAAAACATGTAAAAATTTATATTTCACTGTAAAATCAAGAATTATGAAATTAAAAATATAAAAATTACTAAATAAAGCAAAATAAATTTTAATAATTTTAAAATAAAAGACAATTACAATACAGTCCAAAAGTTTGGAACCACTAAGATTTTTAATGTTTTTAAAAGAAGTTTCATCTGCTCACCAAGGCTACATTTATTTAATTAAAAATACAGTAAAAAACAGTAATATTGTGAAATATTATTACAATTTAAAATAACAGTGTACTATTTAAATATATTTCACAAAGTAATTTATTCCTGTGATGCAAAGCTGAATTTTCAGCATCGTTACTCCAGTCTTCAGTGTCACATGATCCTTCAGAAATCATTCTAATATGCTGATCTGCTGCTCAAGAAACATTTAATGTGTACAATTGTACAAAATATTTGTGTACAATATATTTTTTCAGGATTATTTGATGAATAGAAAGTTCAAAAGAACAGTGTTTATCTGAAATCTAATCTTTTGTAACATTATAAATGTCTTTACTGCCACTTTTGATTGATTTAATGCATCCTTGCTGAATAAAAGTATTCATTTCTTTAATTTCTTTTCAAAAAAATAAAAATAAAAATTCTTACTGACCCCAAACTTTTGAACGGTAGTGTATAATGCTACAGAAGCTTTGTATTTCAGATAAATGCTGTTCTTTTGAACTTTCTATTCATCAAGGAATCCTGAAAAAAAAAAAAAAAGTACACAACTGTTTTCAACATTGAAAATAATCATAAATGTTTCTTGAGCAGCAGATCAGCATATTAGAATGATTTCTGAAGGATCATGTGACACTGAAGACTGGAGTAACGATGCTGAAAATTCAGCTTTGCATCACAGGAATAAATTACTTTGTCAAATATATTTAAATAGTACACAGTTATTTTAAATTGTAATAATATTTCACAATATTACTGTTTTTTACTGTATTTTTAATTAAATAAATGTAGCCTTGGTGAGCAGACGAAACTTCTTTTAAAAACATTAAAAATCTTAGTGGTTCCAAACTTTTGGACTGTACTGTATACTTTAATTTTACAATACAACAGTGAAATTACAATGCTAATATTAATGGCTTAATTTCTTCATTTTCAAATGTTCAAACATTTATTTTGACAGGAGTTCTCTTTTGTTGTTGTTGAATGATTAGTTCACTTTCAAATAATATTTTCCTGATAATTTACTCACCCCTATGTCATCCAAGATGTTCATGTCTTTCTTTCTTCAGTCGAAAAGAAATGAAGGTTTTTGATGAAAACATTCAAAGATTTTTCTCCTTATAGTGGACTTCACTGGCCTCCAAACGGTTAAAGGTCAAAATTACAGTTTCAGTGCAGCTTCAAAGGGCTTTAAACGATACCAGACGAGGAATAAGAGTCTTATCTAGCGAAACCATCAGTCATTTTCAAAACAAAATACAACTGTATATGCTTTATAAACACAAAATATCTCCTTGCATGTGCTTCCGCTTTCTGTTTTTCTTCAAAAAGCTTACGCTGAATGTCCTAAGCCTTCCCTATTCTACTTGCGGCGCCAGTTACATTTTTTCTGTAAGTAGAATAAGGAAGGTGTAGGACATACAGCGTAAACTTTTTGAAGAATACGAAAATGCGATTTTGGCGGAAGCACTTGGAAGGCGATCATTTGTTTATAGAAAGCATATGCATTTACATTTTTTTTTTAAAATGACCGATCGTTTCTCTAGACTCTTATTCCTCGTCTGGGATCGTTTAAAGCCCCTTGAAGCTGCACTGAAACTGTAATTTTGACCTTCAACCATTTGGAGGCCATTATATGGAATGTTTTCATCAAAAAACTTAATTTCTTTTCGACTGAAGAAAGAAGGACGTGAACATCTTGGATGACATGGGGGTGAGTAAATTATCAGGAAAATTTTATTTGAAAGTGAACTAATCCTTTAATCACTTCTCTTAAGGCATCTTTACACAGCTGATTTATGGCTGTTCTGAAGCGGGTCTGTACCTGCTCAGAATTCAGTGTAAAGACGCAATGCCATGTTAAAGAAGACCTAAAATATGCCGGGTCTGACCCACCTCAGCCCCCAGTATCAAAGGCGAGTCTGATACTGTTCAGGTTCAGTGTAAATGAACGTGAAATATAGCCGCTCTAAACTACGTCATTGTCATGACAACCAAAAGCATTCCAGTCAGCTCAGGCGGCGCGAGATTCAAGAAGCAGGGGACGAAACATATAACTTAGGGCAAATAATAAAAATAATGTCTTCCAACAAGGGGCATTGAAGTAAAAGAGTCCTGTACTCACACCGTGAAGCAAACCACCAAAATAACAGCAGAGAATCGTCGTGTGTCATCAATTGGCTTTCGCCGTTTGTAATCTTCCCATGAGGAGACTGTCAGATCAACGCGCTGCTACATTTTTCCCAGATAAGGTAAATGCTTAACACAATCGGCGTCACTGTGATTGTGTAGGCTACTGTTATATTATATTCCAAAAATCATCTCCTTGAGGACGATATTTCACCCACACACACGACGGTCTATCTGGTGATCTGCTGCTGCCTGACACACGCAAATGCTAGCATAATTTGTTGTTTTTGTCTCTTTGAAAAAAAAAAAAAAAAATGTTCGACCTCTTTTAATCCTGTTGTGAACTACCCGGTGTAATAATGAATAATTTTTTGTTGCATCGTTCAATTTTTATTATGACAAACATCAAAGCGTGAGATAAAGCACGCAGTTTACTACTTTAAATTTTCGTATTTTTTTTTATTTCGAGTTATATTTCATTGTTTATTATTTAATTATTTTTAAATTCATTTTGTTAAAACTGTTAGTTTTGAAATACTTATGTTCAAAGCATTGTTTCCCGCGATTTTAATTCCTGTGTAAATGCATTTATGCCGCTTCAGAGGAGCATTAAACAGTCTGTGTAAATGCACATTTTTGTGATTTTATGCCGCTTCAGAGTTGGTTTCTGTGCCGCTTTTTCTGTGTAAAGATGCCTATAGAGTGATACAGTCGTGACGTCAAAACCTTAGGAAAGTTTTCCGGGTTTTTATAATGAAGTCAAGAGTAAAATAATGTCTGTGGTAAAAGTTGATGATACTTGAATATTATATTTCACACACAAAAAAATCGATCTGATAATTGCACTGAGACATATCATTTTATTTTGATTAATTGTGATCGTCTCTGATTCTCACTCTGTGTTTTGTTTTGTAGAGTCCGGACGGTGGCCGGAGGTGTGTGGCGTCCAGCAGCGGCCCATGGGCTCCAGCCTGGAGAGCCTGTGGGACAGCGTGCGCGAGACGGGTGCCACGGGAAGCATCAGCGGTTTGCTGCGTGATCTGAGTCTGAGCGAAGCGCCCTCTCCTGGCAGCGCCGCCCCGCCCAGCAAACGCCAGTGCCGCTCGCTCTCCTGCTCCGACGAGCTGGGCTGTCGCTCATCGTGGCGGCCGCAGGGCTCGCGCGTGTGGACGGCCGTGGAGAAGCGCCGCTGCCACAGCGGGGGAAGTGTTCATCGCGGAGCCTTCGCTCCGTCCGGGTTTCCCGCCATGCAGCGCAGCTCCAGCTTCAGTCTGCCGACACGCACCGAACCCTTCGGCCACGGCTTCTCTTTCTCCGCGTCCCCGCAGACGCCGCAGCCTCTCTACCTCTCGCACGAACAGATCTGCCCGACTGAGCCCAGCTCGCCCGAATCAACACCCGAGCTGGAGCGCCGCAGCAGTCAGGGCGGACTGGCCCGCAGCCGATCGCAACCCTGCGTCCACAACGACAAGAAGATCGGCGTGAAGCGGAGGAGACCGTCGGACTCTCACAAACAGAGGCCTTCATTGGACCTGCTCAAGATGACACAGGTGTGTGTGTGTGTGTGTTCCTGAATGAATGCTTCAGTCAACCAGTAGCAGATGTTCCTGTGATGATCTCTGCTGGTCGTCTGTAGTCGCTGATCACCCTCATCTGGTTAACACACGGACTCCAGGAACTGACCTGCTCGAGAACTCAACCATTACAGGAGCACAACCCTCTGTGTGTGTGTGTGTGTGTGTGTGTGTGTGTGTTTATTGTTTGCTGTAGCCACGCACACACACACACACACACAATGTTGATCATTGTGTCAGTGGAAAAAGGTCTCTGTTTACAAACCAAATACTCAGTTGCCCATGGTAATGATTCATGACCGCTGATGTAATGCGTAAGAGCTGGTAAGTTAGTTGTCAGTAGTGAAATACCAGATGATTGATTTCTGCCATCAGATCATTACGTGGCCAGTTAACAGAAGAGGTTTTTAATATCCAGTTCTTAAAAGTTGCGTCACAGTTGCAAACTGACTTATTACATAACATTTTCATTTCTGCATTTTAAATGTGCATATAAGGGCAGTTCAGCAGCATCTAGATGAGCTCAAAACTACAGACGCGAACTAAAACTAGAGTTCAGTGGCCGGTTGCATAAACTGCTCAGACTAGTCTAGAAGTTAGTCATCTGTATTTTTTCTTTAAGATTGGTTAAGTCATAAAAAAGGTATATCAGTGTAAATTAATTTGGAAAAGTAAGACTTATTACCTCTTGTCTAATTGCTAGTTGGTCAAACTAGTTCTTAAAGGGATAGTTTACCCAAAAACGAAAATTGTCATCAGTTATTCACTCTCACAAGACTTCTGTGCATCTTTGAAACACATATTTTTAGTGAAATCTTGGAGATTTCTGTCCCTCTGTTGAAAGTTTGTTCACCCAAAACTCTTCATAAAGAGATCATAAAATAAATCCAGATAAATAGAGTTCAGTTTTAACATGGAGGCTAAGTTAATGCAACTGGCCCCAGATTTCAGTGGGTCTTTAAATTGTATATATTGTGTTATAAATGTTCTAGACACCATTAGAAACCGTCTCTGTTGAACTCTAGCAGTGAGGAACAGTCACTCGCTGCTGCTGACGTAACTTGAACTAAATTGATCTGAATAATGACACTATTGTCTTTTTAGAGCTGCTTTATAGCTGAAATTGAATTGGTCTCATATTTAAAGTTTGCATCATTGATTCCGTTATTTTCCTGTTTATTACTGTGAAGCTGCTTTAGAAAAAAAGCTTTTTCTGCTGCTGATGTCACAGGTGTTTTTTTGCTGCTGATGTCACAATGTCACGTGTTTTTCTGCTGCTGACGTCACGTTTTTTTTTTCTGCTGCTGACGTGTTTTTTTCTGCTGCTGACATTGTGTTTTGCTGCTGACAGTGTTTTTTTGCTGCTGACGTCACGTTTTTCTGTTGTTGACGTCACAACGTCATGTGTTTTTCTGCTGCTGTCACGGTTTTCTGCTGCTGACGTCACGTTTTTCTGTTGTTGACGTCACAACGTCATGTGTTTTTCTGCTGCTGTCACGGTTTTCTGCTGCTGACGTCATGTTTTTCTGTTGTTGACGTCACAACGTCATGTGTTTTTCTGCTGCTGTTATTTTTTTCTGCTGCTGACGTCACATTTTTCTGTTGTTGACGTCACAACGTCATGTGTTTTTCTGCTGCTGTCACGGTTTTCTGCTGCTGACGTCACGTTTTTCTGTTGTTGACGTCACAACGTCATGTGTTTTTCTGCTGCTGTCACGGTTTTCTGCTGCTGACGTCACGTTTTTCTGTTGTTGACATGTTTTTCTGCTGCTGACGTCACGTTTTTCTGTTGTTGACGTCACAACGTCATGTGTTTTTCTGCTGCTGTCACGGTTTTCTGCTGCTGACGTCACGTTTTTCTGTTGTTGACGTCACAACGTCATGTGTTTTTCTGCTGCTGTCACGGTTTTCTGCTGCTGACGTCACGTTTTTCTGTTGTTGACATGTTTTTCTGCTGCTGACGTCACGTTTTTCTGTTGTTGACGTCACAACGTCATGTGTTTTTCTGCTGCTGTCACGGTTTTCTGCTGCTGACGTCACGTTTTTCTGTTGTTGACGTTTTTCTGCTGCTGACGTCACGTTTTTCTGTTGTTGACGTCACAACGTCATGTGTTTTTCTGCTGCTGTCACGGTTTTCTGCTGCTGACGTCACGTTTTTCTGTTGTTGACATGTTTTTCTGCTGCTGACGTCACGTTTTTCTGTTGTTGACGTCACAACGTCATGTGTTTTTCTGCTGCTGTCACGGTTTTCTGCTGCTGACGTCACGTTTTTCTGTTGTTGACGTTTTTCTGCTGCTGACGTCACGTTTTTCTGTTGTTGACGTCACAACGTCATGTGTTTTTCTGCTGCTGTCACGGTTTTCTGCTGCTGACGTCACGTTTTTCTGTTGTTGACATGTTTTTCTGCTGCTGACGTCACGTGTGTTTTTCTGCTGCTGATGTCACAATGTCATGTGTTTTTCTGCTCCTGACATCACATGTTTTTCTGCTGCTGATGTCACGTGTGTTTTTCCCACAGAAGCTGCAGGACTTTCACAGTCTCAGCTGTCCAGGATTCACCGGCGATGACCAAACGCTTCCATCCAGCAACCTGACGCTCCACGACGAAGGCGACATCACATCTGACCGGACTCAGTGCGGCACCAAAGAGGACGCCGTCATCCACCAATCCGAGGGCAGCTGGCCGGGAGCAAAGGAGCGCGAGTGTCTGTGGGCGGGGCTGTGCAGCCGGAGGGGGCGGGACGTATTCCAACTGGGTGGAGAACTGGACATCGAGCAGATTGAGAGAAACTGAGATGATCCCAGCATTAGCGGACAGGACGCTCCTGTTGGATTATTATGGGATGAACGCTTCAGTAAGTGCACGCGAGGCACACGTAATCGACTCAGGGTGAAGGACGTCACGAACGTGATCCGACAACATGAGAACACGCACACACACACACACACACACACACACACACACACACACACACACACACACACGTTTAGATTAGCAGGCGTTTCACACGAGAAACACTCGCGCTCTGACGTTCATACGCATCTCACACACACACAAACACACACACACACACACACACACACATTAAAGGGCTTCAGATGTGTAACAGTAGTAATATCAGGTAATTGAGTTCCTCACTGGTGAAAAAAGCTATTAGAACTATTTTTGTCTTTTTTACATTGAGTAACTACAGAAGTAAATGTACTTATTTCTCTATGAATAAACAGCATTTTAATGCGTTTGTAAGAGCGCTGTGGTGTGTTACTGATTGTGACTCTGAATCTCACGTCTGGCTCATATTTCACCCTGAAATAAACAAGTTGTGTGGCATTATTTTCCTGATATTTATGCAAATGACCATAATGTGAGTAAATCTCATTACTGTAATGCTAATGTGCTTTTGGCATTGTATTCATGCTGATTTTAATAAAAAAGCATAAAGAGTCAAAACTGAAGTGTCAATGATGACGGATGATTTCGATTTAAGCATTACATTAATGTACTTAATTATCATGAAAATAATGTCAGTGTAAATGGTCTTAATTGCTGTCAGGCAGTGTGTACTAACTGTGAAGAGCCCTTTTTGTCATATTGCATGGTGCCCCCCCTCACTCAAACACACTCACTCAAAAACGCATACACTCACATACACACACTCTCACTCAAACACACTCATACATGCATACTCACTTAAACATGCATACTCACTCACTCAAACACACTCACTCAAACACACTGCATACACACACTTAAACATGCATACTCACACACTCGCTCAAACACACTCACTCAAAAACATGCATACTCACACACTCGCTCAAACACACTCACTCAAAAACGCATACACACACACTCAAACACACTCACTCAAACACACTCACACAACATGCATACTCACACACTCACTCAAACACACTCACTCAAACACACTCAAACATGCATACTCACACACTCACTCAAACACACTCACTCAAAAACGCATACACACACTTAAACATGCATACTCACACTCACTCAAACACACTCAAACATGCATACTCACACACTCACTCAAACACACTCAAACATGCATACTCACACACACTCACTCAAACACACTCAAACATGCATACTCACACACTCACTCAAACACACTCACTCAAAAATGCATACACACTTAAACATGCATACTCACACACTCACTCAAACACACTCAAACATGCATACTCACACACTCACTCAAACACACTCACTCAAAAATGCATACACACACTTAAACATGCATACTCACACACTCACTCAAACACACTCAAACATGCATACTCACACACTCACTCAAACACACTCAAACATGCATACTCACACACTCACTCAAACACACTCGCTCAAACACACTCACTCAAAAATGCATACACACACTTAAACATGCATACTCACACACTCACTCAAACACACTCGCTCAAACACACTCAAACATGCATACTCACACACTCACTCAAACACACTCACTCAAACACACTCAAACATGCATACTCACACACTCACTCAAACACACTCACTCAAAAATGCATACACACACTTAAACATGCATACTCACACACTCACTCAAACACACTCGCTCAAACACACTCAAACATGCATACTCACACACTCACTCAAACACACTCACTCAAACACACTCAAACATGCATACTCACACACTCACTCAAACACACTCAAACATGCATACTCACACACTCACTCAAACACACTCAAACATGCATACTCACACACTCACTCAAACACACTCGCTCAAACACACTCAAACATGCATACTCACACACTCACTCAAACACACTCACTCAAAAATGCATACACACACTTAAACATGCATACTCACACACTCACTCAAACACACTCGCTCAAAACACACTCAAACATGCATACTCACACACTCACTCAAACACACTCACTCAAACACACTCAAACATGCATACTCACACACTCACTCAAACACACTCACTCAAAAATGCATACACACACTTAAACATGCATACTCACACACTCACTCAAACACACTCGCTCAAACACACTCAAACATGCATACTCACACACTCACTCAAACACACTCACTCAAACACACTCAAACATGCATACTCACACACTCACTCAAACACACTCACTCAAAAATGCATACACACACTTAAACATGCATACTCACACACTCACTCAAACACACTCACTCAAACACACTCAAACATGCATACTCACACACTCACTCAAACACACTCAAACATGCATACTCACACACTCACTCAAACACACTCACTCAAACACACTCAAACATGCATACTCACACACTCACTCAAACACACTCACTCAAAAATGCATACACACACTTAAACATGCATACTCACACACTCACTCAAACACACTCAAACATGCATACTCACACACTCACTCAAACACACTCAAACATGCATACTCACACACTCACTCAAACACACACTCAAAAATGCATACACACACTTAAACATGCATACTCACACACTCACTCAAACACACTCGCTCAAAAATGCATACACACACTTAAACATGCATACTCACACACTCACTCAAACACACTCGCTCAAACACTCACTCAAAAATGCATACACACACTTAAACATGCATACTCACACACTCACTCAAACACACTCAAACATGCATACTCACACACTCACTCAAACACACTCGCTCAAACACACTCACTCAAAAATGCATACACACACTTAAACATGCATACTCAGACACTCGCTCAAACACACTCGCATACTCAGACACTCACTCAAACACACTCACTCAAACACACTCAAACATGCATACTCACACACTCACTCAAACACACTCACTCAAACACACTCAAACATGCATACTCACACACTCACTCAAACACACTCGCTCAAACACACTCACTCAAAAATGCATACACACACTTAAACATGCATACTCAGACACTCACACAAACACACTCGCATACTCAGACACTCACTCAAACACACTCGCTCAAACACACTCACTCAAACACTCACACACACACACTTAAACATGCATACTCACACACTCACTCAAACACACTCAAACATGCATACTCACACACTCACTCAAACACACTCAAACATGCATACTCACACACTCACTCAAACACACTCGCTCAAACACACTCACTCAAAAATGCATACACACACTTAAACATGCATACTCACACATTCACTCAAACACACTCAAACATGCATACTCAGACACTCGCTCAAACACACTCGCATACTCAGACACTCACTCAAACACACTCGCTCAAACACACTCACTCAAACACTCACACACACACTTAAACATGCATACTCACACACTCACTCAAACACACTCAAACATGCATACTCAGACACTCACTCAAACACACTCGCTCAAACACTCACACACACACTTAAACATGCATACTCACACACTCACTCAAACACACTCAAACATGCATACTCACACACTCACTCAAACACACTCGCTCAAACACACTCACTCAAACACTCACACACACACTTAAACATGCATACTCACACACTCACTCAAACACACTCAAACATGCATACTCAGACACTCGCTCAAACACACTCGCATACTCAGACACTCGCTCAAACACACTCACTCAAACACTCACACACTCACTCAAACATGCATACTCACTCAAACACACTCACTCAAAAACGCATACACTTAAACATGCATACTCACACACTCGCTCAAACACACTCAAAAACACATACACTCACACACACTCACTCAAACACACTCAAACATGCATACTCACACACTCACTCAAACACACTTAAACATGCATACTCACACACTCGCTCAAACGCACTCACTCAAAAACACACACTCACACACACTCACTCATACACACTTAAACATGCATACTCACACACTCGCTCAAACACACTCGCTCAAACACACTCGCTCAAACACACTCACTCAAACACTCACACACACACACACTTAAACATGCATACTCACACACTCGCTCAAACACACTTAAACATGCATACTCACACACTCGCTCAAACACACTCGCTCAAACACACTCACTCAAACACTCACACACACACTTAAACATGCATACTCACACACTCGCTCAAACACACTCACTCAAACACACACACACACACTTAAACATGCATACTCACACACTCGCTCAAACACACTCACTTAAACACTCACACACACACACTTAAACATGCATACTCACACACTCGCTCAAACACACTCACTTAAACACACACACACACACACTTACATGCATACTCACACACTCGCTCAAACACACTCACTCAAAAATGCATACACACACTTAAACATGCATACTCACACACTCGCTCAAACACACTCAAACACGCATACACTCGCACACACAAACACACATACACACTCACTCACACACTCGCTCAAACACACTCAAAATCGCATACGCACACACACACACGTACACACTCTCACATACTCTCACACACACTCACACAGGCACACAAGCACGCACACTCATGTACACACTCTCAAGCACACACACACACAGCTCTCACACACACACACACACACACACAC